>NW_021636550.1:0-59424 GCF_004799145.2 Neltuma alba | reverse complement strand
TATAGTACGCACTGATCATTAAGTAAAATTAAAGACGGACATGTGTGTTTTGCGGCAACAAAAGATAGTTACATGATGATTTGGGAAATAAGAAAGGAAGCGCAACATTTTTAAAGCCCATTTATGAACTTAAACCAGAAAAAGTTAGTTAAATGGGAAAGCATAGTTAAAGTGCATGGCTGATTTGGAGATAAAGGAGCAAGGGATGGAGAGAGCAACGTATGAGGCGCTCCGTGCATTATCCGTGATCTTTTGGCTTCTCTTTATCAGAAGCCTCAACCAGACAAATTGTCACACACAAGCGCAAACGGAACGTGCGTCGTACTTATCCCAGTGCATGTACTAGCATGCAGCTCGGATGTTCATGTCATTATACCAGCCAGCGTATACTTTCAGCTCTAAATTTGCGTGGATTCAAAGATGGCATCAGGAAATTAAAGTTATCCCTGTCTCAGGCTCAAATTCATATTAATTAATCAGAGACTGCTATGACTTCGTGTACTAAGAACTCCTCTGCTTCTATTTATAGCACTCCTAGCATATTTTACATAAAGTAAGAAAAATCTTAAAATACATTAATTCTTCTTAAAATATAATAAATTTTTAATTTGATCCACATTTAATATATGCACCTTTCAAAAAAAGATAACGACCTATACTATAATGAATGGAGGACAAAATAGTACATTCACACTAAAAATTTAATAAAATAACTTATAAATAGGACTAAAAAAAATCTTCTATCTCTTCCTTATAAATAGGACTAGAAGAGTATAATTTATCAAAAGAAAAACAGATGCAATATGTATTTGATATAATATAATGATAACGCATCATATATATATTTATATATATAGGATCTATTTATCAAGAAGATAATTCATGTGAAGTGTGAGATGCAAACAAAACGGGGTTATGGATGATAAGGAAATACGAAGAAGAGGGAGAGGAAAAAGGCGGAAACTTCAGTGAAATTTCGTGGAATTGAGATTCCACATGAATCCCAGTGAGAAGGGCTATTCCTATATGATCGCCCAAATAATGTCAGGGCACTTTGCCATTCCAGGATGTGACGCATCCTTTCAAAGAAATGGCGCTCGTGTCTTTCAATGGCTCACTCCTATCTCCATTATTACCCCCACCACTATACATATGCTCTTTTCAGAAGTCACCCAATTGGGATCCCACTGTATCTGCGACTATCACACTCATCTGATGTACCCTTCATCCACTTCTTCGCTTACATTTTAAAATTTTAACACACCACCCATATTTTTCTTTGTCTGTTTCTTCTGCTGCCTTTTACCTTGCAAAATGGAGAGTACCTTTTTGTCCACCTTGTCAAAGTTCTAATGCCGACAAAGGGAAGGCAATAGTTCATTTAATTTTTATAAAATATGATTATTATTACAGATAAATTATTTTGCCTGTATTGAGGACATGATAGTGAGAAAGACGCGCGACCAAGGGAGGACGAGTGGACGACTTTGTTTGGGAGGAAAGGAATATCTCATTCTCGGGCTTTGGGAAATCGATAGGCACGTGTTATACGTGGGCTCACCATATGACATTTGGGGTCGAGGTGGTTCCCCTTTTAGGATAATATAACAGAGTATATCGTACCTATGATCCTAAACCATATAGTCTCTGCCGTAAGTTTTAAGCAACTTCCTGACTCAAACGCTTGTGGTTAAAATATCACACATATGTGGTAGTTGCATAATAATAAAAATATTATACACACAGTTATCTCTAGAAAACACTCCTATATATGTTTAACGTGCGTGTTAGTATATTCAAGTCTACAAAAATCTTTAGAATAACATGCGTACGTATTTAGTTTAGGATTTGATTTAGGTTGAGGATTTCCTAGGTTTTAGGAGTGAGTGGGGGACACCATACAGTGGGAGTCACGGGCAACTGCATTATACAAAACAATTGACTCCACATCAATCTCTGCTAATTCCTTCAATTTATTGAGTACAGGATACAGCATGAACGCAAAAGAGAAGGGATATGCATATGTAGTAGAAACCTCAGTGGCACAAAATATATAGCAGTGCTTTCTAATAAAGCAAAATATCAATTACTGTCACTTTGTTGGGTCTTTTTCGTATTAAAATGATTAAGCTCAAAAAGAAAGCAATATATATCTATTTACCATCATTTCAGGATCTGTGTTCTCATTCATTCAAGCATATACAAATTATTCTTTTGGCGTCCTTACACTTTAAATCAATTTTCAAATAGACACGTCGACAAAAATGTTGGGACTCCGTACTAAATGCCTGAATCAGCTTTTCTGTTTGCCACATCAGTCAATTACTTTTTAAACACCGTAAGTTTAGGTAGTTGAAGGATGAAAAATTGAAAACATTACAAACCAAAGGGATATTTAAAAATCCTTGAAGCATCCTGAAATGTCTAACACATCCATTTAAAAGATTGATATAAATTATAAGAGACAAGTGAACGATTTTTTATTTTTTGGGAAATATGCACAATTGCTTGCTTGCTAATGAAAAAAAAAAATGGTGGAAGCAATGACGATAATTAGACGAAAATAAGAATAATGGGGAGGGGTTAAATCCTGAAATGAATGTATCGAAAGGGGCAGAAAAGGAAAAAGAAAAAGAGTAGAGATGATGAGAAAAGGAGTGTGGAAAGGAGGGTGAGTTGGAGCTTTCCATCGATTCTCCTGTAAATGCAGCCATAATGCATAAAATCAGCCTTATATATAAAAAGCTTCCCACATAAAAGTACAAAACCATGGACCCCCACAATTAATATATAGAGAGTGAAACATTTAATCAGAACAATAAAGAAATTGGATCAAACAAAGCATCCATATATATGTACGTGGTTCACGTCAAAACTATCCCAATCACTTGAATGTTCCCCATAATTGCTTTTAATTTAGCAGATCCATCTGTCCCAACTTTGTCTAAATAATACTATTTTCAATTCTAATTATAAAAAATCGTCTATAAACAAAGTCTTATAATTAAGATTGGAATAGTACAAATTAATGGTATAATGTGCAACTTCAGTGCAATGAAATTTTCTGAAATGGACGTGACAAACCGGTGCCTATATTTATACACATGATGGCTACAGTATCATTCTATTCCTAGGAAAGTTGCCAATCCGCTTCAACACTGGGCTTTGACAAAATCAGGACGCTGTCTTAGCCCTTACAGTATACATTTGATTCCGATTCCTCACGACAAAGCAAACTCAACGGGACAAGCAAGAGATCGACCAACTTTACAAAATCTTAGTTCAAACTTATGGGAAGCGTCTTTTCAAGCCGGAACCTTCACTGAAACTTCCCTCCTGCTTGTTGATTCTTTATCAATCTTGTTTTTTTTGTGCTCCTTTAATAATTTTTCTTCTGTTCATGCCATCAAAAAGCAAAACCTATATATTTTGTGGAGATCCCATTGATGATTTCTTTTTTATATCACTGCTTGACTCTTCAAAAAAGGATTTCCCTTTTTCTGGGGGTCTGTACGTTCCTAACATGCGTGAGTTTCCTTAGAAAAATGACAATGTTTAGGACATTTTTAGCTGGAAAAATATAATTTTGGACACCGCGTTCTTCACATGATGGAACTGTGATGCACCGAAATTTGGGGAACCGCATGTTGTTGTTGCAGATACCACGTGTGTATTCACTATTCAGTTCACGTACGTGTGACGCTCAATGGGTGCTCAGATTAGTGAACATAGCAGCTTTGTGAACAAGAAAAAGTGTAAAGAAGACAGACCAATTAACGACGACATATATCCGATGTTGTGTCTCAATGCTTGGGAATGAGAGATCGAGCAGTTGTGCGTCTCGCAAAGTCTATTGCTTTAATTCTATCAGGAACCGAACGAGGGACGGAAGCTGGCCCAGCTTAAAATTTAAGGGGAAGTTATTGTTAGTTATGGATATCAGTTGCAGAAGTTATTGGACTCTTAGAGCAGACTGATGTTTGCATGAAGTGGCGGCCCATCTGGCTGGGTTATATTGAGGAGAAGTGGTATTTTCTTACCACAATACGAGATTACAGCCTACAGTGAAACCGTGAAAAAAGAAGGAAAGAAGAAAAGAGGGGGAAAAAAAATACTCCGGTCCTAAATAATAGACCATTATACTAGTATGTATAAGGGCCTTATATTTAGGATTAGAGGAGTACATAAAATTTGTAATACGGATATCTCCTCACCTTAATCAATGGGAATGTTTATAGAAAAATTAAAATCGTGGGTTTTGCTGTATAGTTAACATTATTAAGGGAAATAATTAGATTTAAATGAAAACAGAAGTAGTCCGCACAATCACAGTTAGCAGACATCACTTTGTGATGTGGACCCCGCAGAAAAATTTATCTGATAATTCTCTTGCACATCGTTTGGATAATCCAATGGATAACCATTCATTAAGACTAAAAATATCAAAATGTACAAACTTTAGCTTATCACCAGAATAAGACCATAAGGAAAACATTTAATATTCTCTTAATTTTGAAGAGTAACATAGACTGAAAGTAGAACTAGAATTAAAGATTAAATTACAATCTTTATAAAAATAAAAGCATCATAAACACATCTGAGCTTAGAAAATAAGTCAGACGAGTGTCACTATGTTCAAGTCTAAGGATGTCAAAATATACAAATTCCAAACGTATAAACAGAGCCACGGAGCAGCATTCTCATTCCCAGTGGTGATTGAGAGGCCTCTTTTCCACAATTGGGGCTTCTCACCCAGGAAGGAATGAACTCCAAAAAAAAAGTTTGCTATTTTTATTCCTACTTATTTTGTTATTAGTTGTGTTCTCATCCATTTCACCTCACCATGAAAAATACTTGCACATTCTGAGAGTATTACATCATCTGAATTTTGTCCAGTAAAATTGCAACAAGTGAGATTATTTTATATTAAGGACTGGAAGAAGGAATTAGATTTAAATGAACACAGCGGTTCAGCCAGCAGTCAGCAGTCAGCAGTCAGCAGTAGCAGACATCACTTTGGTGATGCAGACCCCGCAGAAAAATTGACATGATAATTCTCTTGGATATCCTTTGGATAATCTAATGAATCAAACACCACCGTTCCTTGAGACCACAAATGTCAGAATGTACAAACTTAATCCAATCACAAGAACAAGACCATGAGAAAACGATTTAATGCTGACTTAATATAATTTTTAATCCTTAAAATTTTGAGTCTAATTTGATTTCAGTTTTTCAAATTTCAAATTTGTGATTTTAATCCTTAGAATTTTGCCTGTTTTAAAATATTAGTCCCTGACAATGTAATGGTATTAAAATTTGTTGAAGTATCACTAATGACATTACAACTAGTGATATTGACTCACCAGATGACACCTAAGAAGATCTTATATGGATAACAAAACGTAGCTTAATGAATAGTACCTGAAAACGAATAATGAAGAAAAAAATAAGATGCTAAAGAGTTGCATTTTGAGAACCTGTTCTTCTTTTCTTTTCTATTATTCATACAAAATCTAACTAGATATTATTTGGTGAGTTTACATATGTTTACGAAACTTTAATAGATTTTAACACTGTTACACTTAGGGGTGTTCATAGCCAGCCCGTCTCGTCTCGGCCTTATTGGGACGAGATGGGCCCGTCCCGAAATTTTATGGAATGGAACAAACCGGGACAAGACAAAAATGGGACAGGGACGGGACGGGGTCGTCTCGTCCCAGTCCCGTCTTGATATGTATATATATATATTTTTAAGTATTTTATATTATATTTATTATGAGTTATTATTAAATGTTAAAAAGTAAAAATAAATAAAATATGAAGCCCTGACTCTTTGGCTCTGCCTCTCTCGACTCTCAGTCTCTAGTCTCCTGTTTTCACCTCAATTTGTTCCATTCAGATTTCAGACAGTGATGGTTGACGAAAGCAGTGAACCTGAATCGTGTCTCGCACTCTCGCCACTGAAGGCTGAAGCTCTAGCTAGTCGCCTCTCTGTCTCCCCTCTCGGCTATTCTCTCATCTTCATTCTTCCATTCCAGTAATTGTGGATATTTGACAAAAGCCTCTTGTAGCAAAAAACCTCGTCTTGCCTCAATCTTGAGTAGATCGTGAAAATCAACCAGCTCCTCTGCTGAAGGGTGTTGATCATGGGACGGGACAGGGGACAAATTCCTTGTCCCGTTACTATTCATCCTGTTTCGTGAACATCCCTAATTACACTTCTGAGAACTAACATTCTGAGATGAAGTAAATTCTAAAAATCAAAACTATGAATTTGAAATTTGAGGGATTAAAACTAAAATAGGGTCAAATATTAACTCTTTAATACTTCTTAATTTTGTAGAACAGCATCGACTGAACGTAAGGCTAGAATTATATATTAACTTAAAATATTTGTAAAAAAAAAAAAGCATCATAAATACGTTTAAGTCTAGGAAATTTGTCTGGCGAGTGTCTGTATGTTCAAATCTAAGAATATCTGCATATAAAAGTTACAAAACAAATAGACAGAGCAACATTCCCATTCCCAGTGGTAGTGAGAGGACTTTTTAGTTTACCACGTAGCAGGAAGGAATGGTTTCCGAAAAAGAGAGTAATCCTCTAATCTTTGATGTAAGATCTAATCGATTAATTTAATTTGAATATATTGAAAATATTAATTAAACTAGTTAATATGATTTTTTTTTCCTCTAAAACATTTATCTTCCTCAATTTCTTTTATCCCTCTTCTATTTGATTATTACCGAGAAAATATTAATAAAATTAATTTAAAAAAATTAATAAATATGTGAAATATGTCTTACATACAGGACCAACATTAACTCCTTAATTACATCCTACATTGTATTATTACTATTTTTATTCCTTGTTATTTGTGTTCTCATCCATTCGACCACACACACACATATACACACACAGAAACATAATCGCCTCCTTGCACATAGCCACATATATAACCAGGAAAAGTCAAAATTTTTAAACTTTTAAATGGAGGAAATTGATGCGAAAATTCTCTTCAATAATTGATTGGTGTGAATATTCAAGATTCGCCGAGCAATACGCTACTAACCAAAACCCTCAGAGTCCAAAAGCATGGGCCCCAGAAAGAGCTCGAAAGAAATCATCCATAGTTGGAGGCGACTAATTCAACAGCCCTATGTGTAAAAGATTAAGACACTGAAATTGAAGCCCTTGAAGCCATGTGGTGCTAATTCAAGGCAACCAAAAAAAAAAAAAAAAAAAAAGAGGAGTTATTTGGCTGTCTAGCTGAAGACCTGATCGCGAAGTCAACTAGTACGTACAATAAGCTAATTAGAAGCGTCTGTGGTCCAGTTTGGCTGCAAATTAAACTTACTCCTCTTGCCAAGGCTTCATCATTCATATTGTAGTGTTTTCAAGAGCTTGATATCAATTTATATCATTCATCACCTGCATGTTCTCCATATGCTCATATTTTCACCTTCTGTACGATTATTAATTGGATTTATTTTACTGTAACAGATTATATTATATATATTATATATATTCAAAACTGTATTATTTACGGTTTTTTCAATAATAAAAACAATATATCATTTAAATTAACATATAAAAATATAACAGAAGATTCTAAAAAATCTCAATTTTTATAATGTACTACCTCTGGTCCTTAATATAAGACCCTGTTTGACTTTTTGTTTGATCCTAATTATAAGACCCCAATCCATTTTGTCTATTATATTTATGCATTTTTTTCCAAGATAGTCCTTATAATAATGATAGTTCTAGTCAATACATTTAATTAGCAAGGATATTTTAGGAATGACAACACTTATTTATTACAAATAACTAACTTAACTTGCTTCTTTAATCTCCTCAAATTAGTCAACTGGGTCTTATAATTAGGACCGGAGGTAGTATATTGGAATAAAAAAATATATCACTAGAAACATGGCTTTTTTAAAAGGAAAAAACCACATTTCCAGACCCCCCACAAAAGTCAATGTCGACTAATGGATCATGCCTTGCGCTCAAGCTGTGTTAACTCAGATGCATTCATTTGATCATGTACTGAGCTCAAGCGCCTGCTTCCAGACATTGCACCGACTAAAATCTGCATAGATTGGTCTCACACGCACCAACATGATTCTCAACTTGACTCTTAATTCCCTTCTCCTGATTTTGTTGTGTCTGCCCTTGCAGTCCACAGACGCAATTACATATAAAGAAACGTTGCGAATGGGCCAAGTACTTGGAGCCTCAGATACCTTGGTATCTGCTAATGGCAATTTCGAACTGCGATTTTTCCGTAAAGAGAATCCAACCAGGTACTATGCAGGGATACGGCTCAAGAAAGTTCCTGGAGAGAATATTGTTTGGGTTGCGAGCAGAAAGCACCCAGCCACCGATTCCAAAGCGGTTCTTACTGTTGATAATAGGGACGGAAATCTTGTAATTAAGGATGACGGAGTGGAATACCAGGTCACCGACATTTCCGATATCAGCAGTACATATGTTATGCTCTTGGATTCGGGTAATCTCTTGCTAGTGAACAACTCCAACTTGAATGTTTTATGGCAAAGTTTCGACCACCCCACAGATACCCTTGTTCCTGGAATGAAAGTAGGATTTGACGTTGAATCAGGAAACAATTGGTCCTTGATATCATGGGCAAGTGTAGATGACCCAAGTCCTGGAATTTTCTCTCTTCAAGTTGGCGGGTCCAACGACGGGCGTAGGCTAATCATCAAGAGAAATTCTGACACATATTGGGTTGGCGATGTGCTAACAGATTTCTTGTTTCAACGTTCTGATAACATAAACAATGCTACAGGGGATGTGGGCTATTTCGTTTGGCAAGGGAACTATACTTCTCGATTGGTTCTGGAAGTTTCTGGGGAGCTTAACCAGCAAATATGGTCGTCTCATAACAAGCAGTGGGTTTCTTTGCTGTCATCCAAGTGCAGAATAGATGCATGCGGAAATTTTGGCATTTGTAATCCACAAGCCCTTGATCCTTGCGAGTGTTTTCCAGGTTTTAGGCCGCACGATGAAGATTCTTGGAAGAAGGGGAACACAAAAGCAGGTTGTGTGAGGAAAACAGAGTTGCTCTGCAGAGACGGGAGCAGTAATGGACCGCCTGACGGGTTTTTTCCATTTAGCGGAGTGTATTTTCCTTCCGCTAGTCTGCTTCCCCTCAAAATTCAGAACGCATACAAATGTCAAAGATATTGCTCAACCAAATGTAATTGCGTGGCCTATGTTTACGATGTCTCGGGTCGCTGCTTAATATGGCTTAATCAATTGCTGAACTTCAAAAACATCTCGGTAGACGTTGGAGGAAATAATTCTAGACCAAGTTTCTATCTCAAAGTTGCTGGTTCTGAGTTGATTAGCAATGGTATGACGACGGAAGCTCCTGTGACTTAGCATGATTGGTTCGTCCTTCTTCCTTTTTTTTACCGGACATTATGATGATAATTTGATTGTCGTTTTGCGCAGTGTCGAATGCAGGGAATAATCGAGATCATAAGCCTAATCAAAGCCGGAAGAAGTTACTAACAGTTGTAATAGTTATCTTATTTGTTGCACTGCTTATAGCAGCTCTATTTGCTTACTACTGCCGGAGGAGAAAGCTTAGGGGAGAAGGTAAGAAAAAAGGATGAAATAAGGAATATGAACAATAATAATAATATGAAGTTGCAGATATCTATTAACTTTCCTCTCACTTTCTAGGGGAGGATCTGCTACTGTTTGATCCAGGTATGAGCATGAAAGTTGAGATGTCAGAGCTTACTGATGTCGATAAGGCTGGAAGAGTTAACAGGAGTGATGTCAAGTTGCCATTGTTTAGTTTTGCAAGCGTTTCTGCAGCAACTAATAACTTTTCACCTGAAAATAAGCTTGGTGAGGGCGGCTTTGGACCCGTTTACAAGGTAAGTTCCAAGTTCAAATGTTTTGGAGTGATGCTTGAGAATAGATGAACGTACAAGGATTAATTTGCAGGGTAAGCTGTTGAATGGGGATGAGGTTGCTGTCAAAAGGCTATCTGCGAGATCAGGTCAAGGATGGGAGGAGTTGAAAAATGAGGCAATGCTCATTGCAAAACTCCAACACAACAATCTTGTCAGGCTTTTGGGTTGCTGCGTTGAACGTGATGAAAAGATGCTTATTTATGAATTCATGCCTAACAGAAGTTTGGATTTTTTCCTATTCGGTTTGTATTTTGCTGTCTCAAAACTCGTAGCTTGAATGTGAAATCTTCTCGTTTATTTTAAGCTGGCCTAATTTCTAGTGATGCGAAACAGATGCAACAAAACGCACAATTTTAGCCTGGGAAACCCGAGTTCGGATAATCCAAGGGATTGCCCAAGGTCTTCTTTATCTTCATCAATATTCTAGATTCTGAATCATTCATAGAGATCTAAAAGTTAGCAATATTTTGCTGGACATCAACATGAATCCCAAAATATCAGATTTTGGTTTGGCAAGACTATTTGGTGGAAATGAATTGCAAGCAAATACAAACCGGATTGTTGGCACTTAGTAAGTATAATTAAGAAGTCCTATTAGTATATAACGAGAAACTTTTAAGTAGATCAAATCAATTGCAAATAAATATATAAGCATTTTAGAGGTACATTTCACTAGAAAGTATCTTATTTGTTTTATTGTTGCCTGCAGTGGATATATGTCTCCTGAATATGCATTAGAAGGCATTTTCTCAATCAAATCAGATGTATTTAGCTTTGGAGTCCTTTTGTTAGAAATAATAAGCGGCAAAAAGAATACTGGTTTATATAATACAAACTCCCTCAATCTTCTTGGATATGTAAGTATCTAACTCATTCATTCTGTTATTTCTGCAAGTTTCGATTCATTATACTACCTTTAGTCTTTAATATAAAAGTTAGTCTGACTTTTAATTTGGTCTTAAATATAAGACCCCAATCTACTTTGTCTCTCATCTTTATTCATTTTGTCTCAATATAGTCTTTGTAGTAGTTGTACATGTTAAAAATTTCATAAAATACTAAAGCTAATACACTTGATTGTAAGAGTATTTTAGAAAAGACAGTACTTATTTATTACAAATAACTAATTTAACAAACTTTTCTAATCTACTTAAATTAGTCAACTGGCTCTTATATTAAGGATTGAAGGTAGTATAAAAACTTGTGATTTCTAGAAGCTAGCAGAGGTCAGTTACTCGTGTTCTTTATTTCTCTGTGGCTTTGAAGGCATGGGACCTATGGACAAGTGGGAGAGGAACAGAGCTGATGGATTCAGCGTTAAAGGATGAATCGATACAGAAAATTGTGGTGCGAAGATACGTGAACATAGCACTGCTTTGTGTTCAAGAAAGTGCAGAAGACAGACCGACCATGTCTGATGTTGTTTCAATGCTTGGGAATGAGAATATAGTCCTACCTTTTCCTAAGCCCATAGCTTTCCTAAATGTAAGGGGTATCAGGACTTCAAGATCAGACGGAAGCTCGGCAGAAAATGTTTCTACTAATAACATGACTGCTTCGGTTATGGAAGCAAGATGAGTTTGTATTTCCCTATATGTATATTACTTCTTAGCAAACATTGCAGGTTTGCAATATCGGAGGTTTCTACTTCATTTTCTGTTATATCTCAATAAACTTGTATAAAAAATCAGGAATGAAGTAAAGGATTAGTAAGGAAATCATAAGGATATTGTTTTTGATAACCCTTGCTTGATTAAGCGACGAAGTCAAATACAAGTGTAAGAAGGTTGTTGTATTATTTACAAAGTTGCAAAATTCCGCAGGTTAATACCGCGCCCCTTTTGTTCTACTCACAGACATGGAGGGAGAAAGCGAAAATACAAATCAAGATTGAAATGTATTATTTTTAATATTGTTCCATTAATTTGAATACTGATGCCAAAGCCGCCTCTTTGGATTTATTGGTGCTTGATTGTTTTTATGGCTTCTGCTATGGTTGACAAGTCAAATGTCTAGGTTCATGTCACCCTATTATTTTATTGATTGTAATAAGCACTCCCTTTTGCCCCCCCCCCCCTTTTGTCTTGGTGTACAAGGCCACTTACAAAGCTGTGTAGAAGACAAAAAACTAGGTCAGAGCTCAATAAATTCCTGTGCACTAACACCGGTGGTGAATCATGTAAAATTGTTGTATCGAACGTCTCACGATAAGTATGTCGAACAGTCTGAACATGTACTCAATAATGACAGCCCAATCTTGCATTAGAAGATCTCTTGTATTTTTTATTGAGCTGTAAAGAGGACGATTCAGGAAAATTTTGTTATGAATAAATGTGGGGGTTTCCATCGAATTAGTGGAGGCAATTTTTCAATATACTCTTCCCATTTTATAATATAATTAACTTATTTTTATAGTATAAATTACACTATAAAATGAGTTTTATATTTATGATCAAAAGAGTATGTTTGTCATCCTCTCTTGTGCTAATGTCAACTGACAATTTCGAAGACTAAGGACTGATTAGTGATCACTATCAGACCGAAAGTGAAAAAAGAAGACTAGTCATGTTCTTATTATTTCTCTGATTCCTAATATAAAACCTAATTATTAAATTAATTTTGGTTTTAAATATAAAACCTATTTATTATATTTATCAATTTTTTCTAAATTATTCTTATGAAAACTCCCTCAACTATAATCAAGTAAGTGAGGGAGGGAGGATATTAAGAAAGATGATTATGGTTTTGTAAGAAAAACATGTCATATTTCTTATAATTAACCAACTTACCTAACTTTCTTAATCTAATCAAATTAATTAAATAAGTCTTACATTAAGAATCGGAGGAGTATTTTTTTTTAAAAAAAAATGTGTCAGCTAGAGTTTATTGGCTCGCCGCCCTCTTCTTGACTGTTCTGCCCCGGGCCGTGAAAGATTTTAGGTGGTTGAGGCAGCCGTTTACGACCTCTAATAAATTAGGATTCAATTTTTCCCCATAATATTATTTATTGTCATTTTCCTTCGAAAGAAATTAATGTAATTCCTTGTTCATCCCTTTCAAATAGTAGTCACCTTCAACCATAATCTTTTGGCTGGAAGCACAGTGAAATTTACAACTTTCTGGAAGGTCAAATCTGAAATTAGAATCATACTTAGTAACTAATTTGGTCCTCAAGGTTTTCAGGCATGGAGACCCTGGACTGAAGAGAAGCCATTGGATCTTGTAACCTACAGATACGATTCATCCATGTGGGATTGTTATCTTTGTGTCTAATCATATTATATGCTTTGGACGGAAGAAAAGAAAAGCAAAATTTATTCCATGCGTTCATTCTTGACGTGGATATAAGCATGAAAGTAAAAGAAAAAAAAATAAAGATATGCATAATATATTATAAAATTTCTGTGTGTTTGTTGGGATATGGATTGCAGCTAGTTGCAGTATAAATAATCATTGGATTGACTCTGACCCAGGGTTGAATGTGCTGTTGATTCGTCTTTTTTGGGTGTCCGCATTCGGTACTAATCAGTTGATGGGCACCGGTGCTCATTATTTTATGAGCAATTAGTATCGTTTAGATTTAATCTGGACCGTTCAGATTTAATATTTTTAAATAATTATTTAAAAATAAAAAATTTATATTTTTAAAGAATGATAATTAAGAGATTATCTTTATTTTTTATCTTATACCTATTAAAATAATTATTTTAAAAAATAAAAATAAAAATAAAATAAAATTTGGACTGTTTAGATCAGATCTGGACGGTCCAGATCTAATGAGTATTGGGTGCTCATCACATCCAATGCAAATCCCTCTTTTTTGTCATTAAAGTACAGTGCGATGCAGGGTGCAGACAGGGCCGAATATCCTCTCTTCATTACGTTCTGTGCATCATTATCATCAAATCAATTCCACATTTGTCTATTACAGATTTACAGCAATGGCCTCAAGTTAATCTTCGCCAATTTCTATCGATCTTCCTAGTGGCTAAGTTCAACGAGGTAAACCAGAATGTGAATTTTCATTATCTCATTTTAGATTAAAGAATTGCTTTCTTAAAATCCACTTGAAAAGCGCTGTAAAGATCAGCGCTTTGCTGGACTGCAAGAAATTCATGAAGCCATTGAGAAATGAAGGCATAACAAAGCATATTTCCGGTTGAAGATGTCCCAAGCAGCAACAAATCATAAAAACACTGTTCACTGAGACCCACATCCTTGAACCCATTACCCCTTCATCCATCGCAGCCAGGTCCGTGTCTTGCTTCCTTGACCTTTACTGGGTGGCAAAAGCTATAGACTGGTGCATTGAGTGGCGATGGAGAACTTTATTGTAGTGCTTATTTGCATTAGTTTGCTCTTAGTAAGAACCTCCACTTCGGAGCCAGCCTTTAAGAGATGGGGAGACCTTAGTAACTAAGTGTAGGAGTATGAGATGGGCTTTTTTAGTCCTGGAAAATCGAAGAACCGATACTTGGGTATATAATACAAGCGAATGGACGAGTTAGCTAGCGAAATAACCAAGGCTTAATAAGGTTTTGCCATTGGCTGCTCCGTGCTCTCCCCCTCCTCTCCAAACAGACCCTAGAGTTTATTGGCCATCTTTCTTTTCAGGGGTATTTGGATAGAAACAAAACTATGATTTTAAAAATATTTTTACAGTATACAAAATAAAAATATAAAAAAATTTATCTCGATTTATAAATTTTTTTTTAAAAAGCACTTTGAGGCTTTGAGCATAACCCAAACATCCCCTCGTGTTGAAAAATACTTCCGCGAGGTATACTCGTGAGAGTCTGACTTGTATTCAACATATTTTGACATGGGCCCACACATAAAAGCAGATTCTATTTCACGGGTGACGCTCAACCACGGGCAACATTAATATAATCAATTTTAATAAAATATAAAGGAGTACACCGCGTTGATTCATCTCTTTTGTTTTTTTTGACCGATGACCGCATTGATTCATCTAAACCAGTGAAACTCCATATGATCACATGAAATTCATGACTTCATTGTAAGTGAGACAGAGAACCAAGAGAATTTTTACACTTCAAAGTCGCCGTTACTAATTACTACGCCCTAACGAACTGCTTTTCTTCTGAATAAAACATGAGGTCAAATTAAAGTGAAATGTTAAATATCCAACAATATGGTGAATTAATGTTGGTTCTATGTATTATATATAAAACGTATTTTATATATTTGTTAATTTTTTTTAAACTGAGCTTGTTGATGTTTCCTAATAATCAAGCAGAAAATGGAGAAAAATTAAAAAATGCTTAGAATGTTTTAAAAAAAATCATATTACTTAATATAATTAATATTGTTAATATATTTGAATTAGTTAATTAGGTTTTAGGACGTTGGAGTAATATGTTGGTTTTGTTTGTTTTCCAGGCTCCCGCGTCCTGTCCAATGCACACACGGAGATTTCGAAGAGGTCAAAGTCTGCAACCCTGAAGCAGTGGAGGGCTGGCTGATAGTGTCATTTAATCATGCCTTGCCCTCAAACGCTTGCTCTCGTCCATTCGGATAGCTGAACATCGGGATATCTGGTTCACGGACACCAACATGAAACTAAGCTGGACTCTCAATTCGTTCCTGAGTTTGATCTGGCTTTTCTTGCGTTCCACGAATGCAATCACGTACAAAGAAACGTTGGGGATGGGCCAATCACTTGGAACCTCGGATACCTTGGTGTCTGCTAGCGGGAACTTCGAGCTGGGTTTTTTCACTCGAGGGAATTCGACCAAGTACTATGTAGGGATGTGGTTTAAGAAAGTTCCTAAAGACAGCATTGTTTGGGTTGCAAATAGAAAGCTCGCAGCCAGCGATTCCAATGCCGTTCTCACTGTTACTGACGATGGAAATCTTGTAGTCAAGAATGACAGGATGGTGTACTTTGTCACCAACATTTCCGACATCAGCAGTACCCATGTTATGCTCTTGGATTCTGGTAATCTCCTGCTGATGAACAACTCCAACTTGAACATTTTGTGGCAAAGTTTCCAGAATCCCACAAATACCCTTTTGCCTGGAATGACGGTACGATCTGACGAAGGAGCCAGTTGGTCGTTGACATCATGGACAAGTGTAGAAGACCCGAGTCCTGGAAATTTTTCTCTTGAAGTCGACAATTCCATGGGGAGCGCTAGGTTAATCATCAGGAGGGAATCCGAGATATACTGGATTGGTGATGAGCAATCTAATTTCACGTTTCAAAGTATTGGTAATCGAGCCTCCGCTACATGGGACACAGGCTATTTGACTTGGCAAGGGGACTACACTTCTCGATTGGTTCTGGAAGTTTCTGGGGAGCTTAACCAGCAATTTTGGTCACAAGATACGATGCGGTGGGTTTCCTTGCTGTCATCCAAGTGCGGGAGAAACGCAACCTGTGGAAATTTTGGCATTTGTAACCCACAAGCCACTGATCCCTGTGAGTGCCTCCAAGGATTTGAGCCGTACGATGAAGATTCTTGGAAGAAGGGGGACACACCCGCAGGTTGTCGCAGAAAAACAGAGTTATGCAGTAACACGAGCAGTGATGGACTCGATGACGGTTTTTTACTAGTCGATGGAGTGGATTTTTCTTTGGATAGTCCGCTTGCTTTCAAAACTCAGAACGCATTCACATGTCAAAGAGATTGCTCAATCAATTGTTCTTGCGTCGCTTATGCTTACGATGTTACGGGTAGTTGCTTGTTCTGGCTTGATCGAGTGTTGAATCTGAAGAACATCTCGGTTGACTATAGAGATGACAATTATAGACCAAGTTTCCATCTCAAACTGGCTCGCCCTGACTTGATTAACAATGGTATGATGACGGCAACTCTTTCGACTTCGCATAATTGGTTTCACCACATTTTTTTAATTTCTTTTTTTCCTTCCTTTTTTCGGAAGATTATGCTGATTGCAATTTGATAATCGTTCTATGCAGCGTTGATTAATAATCCTGATCATAACTCCAGTCTGAGTCAGAAAGCGTTGCTAACAATTGTCATAGTCATCATATTTCTTGTAATGCTTGCATTAGCCCTGTTTGCATACTACTGCCGGAGGAGAAAGCTTAGGAGAGAAGGTGAGAAATGTTTAAAGCTGTGGATATGAATGTTAATAATGTGAGGTTGCAAAAGTAGCTAACTTTCCTTTAACTTTGTAGGGGAGGATCTGCTTATGTTTGATACAGGCATGAGCATGAAAGTTGAGATCTCAGAGCTTACTGATGGCGATAACGTTGGAAAAGTTAACAAGAGGGATGTCAAATTGCCACTGTTTAGTTTTGCAAGTGTTTCCGCAGCAACCAATAAGTTTTCACCTGAAAATAAGCTAGGCGAGGGTGGCTTTGGACCTGTTTACAAGGTAAGATCCAAGTTTAAATCCTTTAGGTCCACAACAGTGCTACTTGAAATAAAATGAGCATGTTTAGATTAATTAGCAGGGTAAGCTGTTGAATGGGGGTGAGGTTGCTGTCAAAAGGCTATCTGCAAGATCAGGCCAAGGATGGGAGGAATTGAAAAATGAAGCAATGCTCATTGCAAAACTCCAACACAACAATCTTGTCAGGCTCTTGGGTTGCTGCGTTGAACGTGATGAAAAGATGCTTATTTATGAATTCATGCCAAACAAAAGCTTGGATGTTTTCCTTTTCGGTTTGTACTTTGCTATCTCAAAACTCCTCATAACTTGTATGTGGAATATTCTCATTTTATTTTAAACCGGCCTAATTTATGGTGATGCGAAACAGATGCAACAAAATGCAGGATTCTAGACTGGGAAACCCGAGTTCGGATAATTGATGGGATTGCCCAAGGTCTTCTTTATCTTCACCAATATTCTAGGTTCCGAATCATTCACAGAGATCTAAAAGCTAGCAATATTTTGCTGGATATCGATATGAATCCCAAAATATCAGATTTTGGTTTGGCAAGACTATTTGGTGGAAATGAATTACAAGCAAATACAAACCGGATAGTTGGTACTTAGTAAGTATAGTTAGAAAATCTTATCACTCTATAGAGAGAAATTTTTAAGTAGATCAAATCATTGCAACAAATATAAAAGCATTTTGGAGGTATATTTCACTACTGAGTATCTTATTGTTTTATATTGGTGGTTTTCAGCGGTTATATGTCTCCTGAATATGCATTAGAAGGCATTTTCTCAATAAAATCAGACGTGTTTAGTTTTGGAGTTCTTTTATTGGAGATAATAAGTGGCAAAAAGAATACTGGATTATATCACACAAACTCTCTCAATCTTCTTGGATATGTAAGTATTTAGCTCAGATTTGATTATCTTATTTCTGTAAGTTCAGAATTGATTATACAAAAATTGTGATATCTAGAAGCTAGCAGAGATCAGTTACATTTTAATTTTGGGTGCTGTGTTTCTGTGTGGCTTTAAAGGCATGGGACCTATGGACAAGTGGGAGAGGAACAGAGCTGATGGATTCAGCGTCAGAGGATGCATCCGTACAGAAAATTGTGGTGCGAAGATACGTGAACATAGCACTGCTTTGTGTTCAAGAAAGTGCAGAAGACAGACCGACCATGTCTGATGTTGTTTCAATGCTTGGGAATGAGAATATGGTACTACCTTATCCTAAGCCCATAGCTTTCCTAAATGTAAGAGGTATCAGGACTTCAAGATCAGACGGAAGCTCAGCAGAAACTGTTTCTACCAATAACATGACTGCTTCAGTTATGGAAGCAAGATGAGTTTGCATTTCCTTGTATGTATATTACTTCTTAGCAAACGTTGCAGGTTTGCATTATAGGATGTTTCTACTTCATTTTCTGTTATATCTCGATAAAATTGTATCAAAAATCAGGAATCAAGTAAAGGATTGACAAGGCAATCATAAGGATATTGTTTTTGATAACCCTTGCTTGATTAAGTGACTAAGTCAGCGACAAGTGTAAGAAGGTGTTGTATTATTTACATAATGGCAAAAATTCTGCAGGTCGATACTCCGCCCTCTGCTCTGCTCACAAACATAGAGGGAGAAAGAGAAGATACGAATCAAAATTGAAACGTATTATTTTCTATATTGTTCCACCGATCCCAAAGCCGCCTTTTTGGATTCACAGGGGCTTGACAAATTTTAATGGCTTATGTTGACATGTCAAGTGTCTAGATTCATGTCATCCTATTATTTTATTGATTATAATAAGCATTCTTTTTTTTTTTTGGGGGAATACAAGGCTGCTTGCGAATTTGTGTCGGAGGCAACAAAGTTAGATCAGATTAGAGCTCCATGTATAAATTACTACGCACTAGCATCAGTGGCCTTGTATGCTGAACAGTGGTGAATCATAAACTTGTTTTGTTGAACGTCTCACGATTGGTATGTTGAATAGTCTGAAACATAGTCAATAATGACAGTCCAATCTTGTATCAGAAGATCTCTTATACTTTTGATGGAGTCTATAAAGGGATGATTCAAGACAAAAAATTCTTGGTGAATAAATATGGCGACCTCCAACGAATTAGTGAACACACTGCCATAAGCATTTTAATAATACTCTTTCTCTTCTTAATATAAGACCTAATTATTAAGTTAATTTTGGTCCTACATATAAGAGATATTTATCATATTTATCAATTTTTTTTAAATTATCCCTATAGATATTCCCTCAACCATAATCAAGTAAGTCATGGAGGAAAGATATTAAGGAAGATGATTATGATATTTTAGGAAAAACATATCATATTTCTTATAATTAACTAACTTACATAACTTCCTTAATCTAATCAAATTAGTTAAATATATCTTATATTAAGGACCGGGGAGTATATTTTTGTCATCTTCCTGCGGTAATGTTGGCTGACAATCAACATCAAGCCAAAAAGATAAAAGGAAAACCGATCATATTCTTATTGCTAGCTCAGGTACTAGGATGTATTAGGAGAATTACAATATCCCAAATAAGAAAAATAATTACTGGAAAGTCCTAATAACAATCTAAACAGTTTTTAATGATAAGTTTTAGAATAGAAAATGATAACTTAGATTTGTAATTATTTTCCTTGCAATAATTCTTTCAAATGCATTTTTGCAGTGCACACTTTACTGTACGAAGTTTGCTCTACAATAGCCTTTTATTAAGAATTAGAATAACACCACAAAGTACCATTATTTTCTTTTTTTTTTTTTTTTTGAAAGATGCGACAGATAGAGTTTATTGCCTCGCGGCCCTCTTGATCTTGAATGTTCCTCCCAAGGCCGGGAGAGACTTTGGGTAGCTGTTTTTTTTTTTTTGTCAAAGACTTTGGGTAGGTGAGGCAGCCGTACAAGACTTCTAACAAATTAAAGTTCAATTTTCCCTGTATTATTTATTATAATATTCCTTCTAAAGTTTTGTAATTGTGTTCAACTCAAAAAATATTTTTTCTTCCATGTAATTCCCTGTTCATTTCTTTCAAACTGTCAGTTCCAACCGTAATCTTTTGGTTGGAAGCACCGTGAAATTTGCATCTTAGTTGGAAGGTCAATTCTGAAACTAGAATCAAACTGAATAACTAATTTGATCCTCAAGGTTTTCAGGCACGGAGACCCTGGAGGCCTGGACTGAAGAGAAACCATTAGAAATTGCAACCTACAGATAAGTTCTTATGGGAAAGATGCATGAAAGTAAAATAGAAAATAGAGACATGCATAATATATTATAAAACATAATGCCGTGTGTATGTTTATGTGTGTGTATGTAGGGACATGGATTGCAGCTAGTTGGAGTATAAATAATCATTGATTGATTTGACCCATGTTAGTGGGGAATATCCTTTTGATACGTTTATTTTTCTCATTAAAGTACACTGCGATGCATGGTACAGACAGGTATAGATTGGTTTAATTAACATTGCAAAATTGTTAGAAACGAAAAAATCAGAATGTCTACAGTTCAAGGGCTGCTGCTCACGATGACTAACCATCTGCTTGAACGGGTGATGATTCTCTGCACTTCCTGGGCGCATGATGTTTTATCCCCTCGCCTGATCTTATTTTAGTCTCAAATACCAACTGACTCTTATAGTTCCTCTCCGATCTGTGCTGCTCTCTGCACTAAAATACCTCTCTTCATTATATTCTCTGCATCATTATCATCTAATCAACTCCACATTTGTCTGGTTGTTGCTGCAGTGGCCTCAAGTTAATCTTTGCTACTTTCTATCGATCTTCTTAGCGGCTAACTTCACCAAGATAAACCGGAATGTGGATATTCATTATGTTATTTTGGATTGAATGCGAATTTATGCTTATATTAAGAATTCCTTTTTTAAAATCCGCTTGCAAAGCGCCGAAAGACCAGTTCTTTGCTGTACTGCAGAAAATTCATGAAGTCGTGGAGAAATGAAGGTAGAATAAAGCATATTTATGGTTGACAAGTCAAACGTCTAGATTCATGTCATCCTATTATTTTATTGATTTTAATAAGCATTCTTTTTCCCCCATTGGAATGCAAGGGCACTCGCAAAGCCGTGTAGAAGACAACAAACTCGATCAGAGCTCAATAAATTCCCGTGGTGAATCATATAAAATTGTTGTATCGAACGTCTCAAGATAAGCATCTCGAACAGTCTAAACATGCACTCAATTATGATGGTCCAATCTTGCATTAGGAGATCTCTTGTATTTTTGATTGAGCTGTAAAAGGAATGATTCAGGAAAATTTTGTTATGAATAAATGTGGGGGTTTCCATCGAATTAGTGGACACACTGCCCTAAGCAATTTTGTAATATATGTTTGTCATCCTCTAGCGCCAATGTCAGCTGACAATTTCGGAGGAACCCGGTAGTACGAGGGAAATACAGGGAAGAAGATATGCGGAAAAATTTTAATGAGTTTTATTTAAAAAAAATTAAAGAATTGTCGTTTTAAAATTTTAATAGAAAGAGAAAGTAATATAAAAAATAATGAAAATTAATGAAAAATTTTTATTTTATTTTTTTAATTTTTTAAATTGAGCTTGTTATAATTTTTCTTTTCCTCTCCCTTCCTCTATTTTCCTCGTATCAAACGAAGGCTAAGGCCTGATGAGTGATCACCATCAGGCTGACAGTGAAAAAAGAAGACCGGTCATATTCTTAATTTCTTTGTTTTTTTTTTTTAATGTGTCAGCTAGAGTTTATTTGCTCGCCGGCCTCTTCTTGACTGTTCTGCCCAAGGTCGTGAGAGATTTTAGGTGGTTGATGCAGTCGTTTAAGACCTCTAATAAATTGAGAATCAATTTTTCCCCATAATATTATTTATTATAATTTTCCTTTTAAAGTTCCGTAATTGTGTTTAACTCGGGAGAAAAAAAAGAAATTACTGTAATTCCTTGTTCATCTCTTTCAAATAGTCACCTTCAACCATAATCTTTTGGTTGGAAGCACACTGGAATTTACAACTTTTTGGAAGGTCAAAGCTGAAATTAGAATCAAACTTAGTAACTAATTTGATCCTCAAGGTTTTTCAGGCACGGAGAACCTGGACCGAAGAGAAGCCATTGGATCTTGTAACCTACAGATATGATTCATCCATGTGGTATTGTTATCTTTGTATCTAATCATATTATATGTTTTGGACGGAAGAAAAGAAAAGCAAAATTTATTCTATGCATTCATTCTTGACGTGGATATAAGCATGAAAGTAAAAGGAAAAAAAAAGAAAAAAGATATGCATAATATATTACTCCTCCGGTCCTTAATATAGGACCCAATTGGTGAGTTGGCTTTGGTCCTAAATATAAGACCCATTTCTCATATTTATCAATTATCTCTAAATTACCCCTATGGATACCCTTTCAACCATAATTAAGTAGAAGAGAAAGATGAGGTATTAAGAAATATAATTATGGTATTTTAGGAAAAACGTGTCATATTTCTTATAATTAACTAACTTACCTAACTTCCTTAATCTAATCAAATTAGTTAAATGGGTCTTATATTAAGTAGCGGAGGAGTATAAAATTTCTGTTGGGATGTGGATTGCAGCTAGTTGCAGTATAAATAATCATTGGATTGACTCTGACCCAGGGTTGAATGTGCTGTTGTTACGTCCTTTTTGTCATTAAAGTATAGTGCGATGCAGGGTGCAGACAGGGCCGAGTATCCTCTCTTCATTACGTTCTGTGCATCATTATCATCAAATCAATTCCACATTTGTCTATTGCAGCAATGGCCTCAAGTTAATCTTCGCCAATTTCTATCGATCTTCCTAGTGGCTAAGTTCAACGAGGTAAACCAGAATGTGGATTTTCATTATCTTATTTTAGATTAAAGAATTGCTTTCTTAAAATCCGCTTGAAAAGCGCTGTAAAGATCAGTGCTTTCCTGGACTGCAGGAAATTCATGAAGGCGTGAGAAATGAAGGCAGAAGAAAGCATATTTCCGGTTGAAGATGTCTCAAGCAGCAACAAATCATAAACTCACTGTTCACTGAGGCCCGCATCCTTGAATCCATTACCCCTTCAACCATCGCAGCCAGGTTTGTGTCTTGCTTCCTTGACCTTTACTGGGTGGCAAAAGCTATAGATTGGTGCATTGAGTGGTGATGAAGAACTTTATTGTACTGCTTATTTGCATTAGTTTGCTCTTTATAAGAACCTCCACTTCGTTAGACGGGATCACTCGGAGCCAGCCTTTAAGAGATGGGGAGACCTTAGTTTCAAGTGTAGGAGTATTTGCGATGGGCTTTTTCAGTCCTGGAAAATCGAAGAATCGATACTTGGGTATATGGTACAATCGTATTTCTCCTTTGACGGTGGTATGGGTGGCCAATAGAGAAGCACCAATCAGTGATGGCTCAGGAATTTTAGTATTAAACGATCTTGGAGTTCTTGCCCTGGCTGATGGCACAAATAGGACTGTTTGGTTGTCTAACAATTCTATAATGGCTGAGAAGCCAATTGTACAGCTCTTGGACACAGGAAATCTTATTATTAGTGACCAAAAATACAGTAATAAGGACCACTTCATATGGCAGAGTTTTGATTATCCCTGTGATACCTTATTGCCAGGAATGAAGCTTGGATTCAACCTAGTCACTGGTCTGAATAGGTTCCTATCTTCTTGGAAAAGTCCGGATGATCCTGGTCAAGGGGAACATATACTGAAATTAGACCCTCGAGGATATCCACAATCATTTCAATTGAGGAGAAATGTCATACATTTCAGGGCGGGATCGTGGAATGGCCTTTATTTTACTGGATATCCAGTTCAGAAACGAAATCCAGTATACAAGTCTAAGTTTATTTTCAACGATAAAGAGGCATATTATGAGTATGAACTCGTGAATAGCTCAGTTTACGCCAGAATTACAATGTCTCCTTCAGGCATTGGGAAGCGTTTAATATGGGGTAATCAAAGAGGCACATGGGAGATTATCTCAGCTAACATGGCTGATCAGTGTGACAATTATGGTTTATGCGGGGCATACTCTATCTGTGATTTCAGTAGCTCCAGGGTCTGTGAGTGCTTGAAAGGATTTGTACCAAAAAATGTGGAACAGTGGAATATATCAGATTGGTCTGGTGGGTGTGTTCGAAGTGCTCTATTGGATTGTAATAGTATAGATGGCTTCCGGAAGTATATGGTGTGAAATTGCCAGACACATCTTCTTCCCAGTTTAATAAGACCATGAACCTTGAGGAATGTCAGCAATTATGTCTGAGAAACTGTTCTTGTACAGCATATGCAAATTTGGATATCCGTGATAGAGGAAGTGGCTGCTTACTTTGGTTTAAAGATCTGATTGACATGAAGCAATTAATGCAAGGAGGACAAGACATTTTTATTCGCGTCCCTGCTTCAGAGCTAGGTGCACGCTTCTTCCTTGTTTATATTTTTTTCGTGTGTTTTCTTCCTATCTGATGGAAACCACTTCCAGAATTGATATTAGATCACAGATTATAATCCACAGCAGTTCTAATGGATTAAGGTGCACAGTGATGAAGTAGGAAAATCATAACCAAAGTAACACAGGAACCTAAAACCACCTCTAGCATTTGAGAGGCTAGAGGCTCTCCCACAAACCACTCACGTTCTGCTTAAACCCTCCCTTAACCTCACTCCCCAATATATACAACTAATAGCCTTTTATCTTCCTCTCAGTCATACAGCTCACACACTTCGTGCGATTTACTCTTGGCCCATTAAATAAGAGCCCGATAGCTATAGGCCTAACACGACCTCTTCAACCTTTATGACTCTTTTACTTGTTTGATCGTGATTCAGAGTGATCCCCAGTTCCCCACACCCACCCCCAAATGAAACGATGGGGGTAATGGAGAGAGAATTTCCATGATGATATTGATAGTCCTTTCAGTTCTGCTATATAACATTTGATCCACAAGCAGTAGCAACAATAGCTAAAACAAGTATATGGGAGTTAAAAACTTTTGGTATTTGATCATATGCGCAAAAAAAAAAAAAAGAAATTACATTTTCACTCACTGCCAGCTTTGTCTGAATCATCGAGTGATAATTGTATTTTGATTTAATTAGACCTTGTTCTCTTACCTGTAGTTAGCATCAATTGAAACATTGTGATTAAATTGGTCACTAATAATAGTCTCCATTTGGCAGACTTTTCTGAGAACAAACGCTATGGGAACACCAATAAGGGAAAGCTCCTAGGAATCGCTGTTGCTTCTGTTACAATAAACATGGGCATGATACTTATAATTTTTGGATTGATTAGATGTGTACGGAAAAGGAAACCCAAAAGGTCAGGTGAGCTTCAACATTTTCTAAGATCTGAGATAGGCACCCAGAAAGCACAGAAAAGGGATATGTTTTGTTATGGCAATTAATTTTTGGAATTCGTCATTTTACACCATTGCAGGGATGACAAAAATATATTATAGGAATCCTTACTACAATAACTTGAGAATGGAAGACACAGAACTACAAATATTTGATTTTTCAGTCATAGCTAAAGCCACTGATAATTTTTCAAGCACCAATAAACTGGGAGAAGGTGGTTTCGGATCAGTGTACAAGGTAATATAATATTTTCTTTTCTTTTTTTAAACCTGAAAGTGATATAACATTGTTCAAATAAGTGTATTTCAATTTTCTAAAGATTTCTAAGTATTCTATATGATGATTTGAAGGGCACTTTGGGACATGGACAAGAATTAGCCGTGAAAAGGCTATCTGAGAATTCTGTTCAAGGATTGGAAGAGTTTAGAAATGAAGTTTTGTTGATAGCCAAACTTCAACATCGTAACCTTGTGAAACTTCTTGGTTGCTGCATTGAAAGAGAAGAAAAACTGTTGATCTATGAATACATGCTGAACAAAAGTTTGGACCACTTTATTTTTGGTATGAACCTTTATAGGTTACACTTCAACATCTTTGGTAGTGCTCTGTTTTCTTTAGTTTTGAACACTAAGAACGTAGGAGTTATGCTAAACATGTCTCTCTAATTCAATAGATGAATCTAGAAACAAGTTGTTGGATTGGACAAAGCGTTTCCACATTATTAATGGCATTGCTCGTGGACTTCTCTACCTTCATGAAGATTCTAGATTGAGAGTTATTCATAGAGATATGAAAACTAGCAACATTTTATTAGATACAAATTTAAACCCAAAAATATCAGACTTTGGCCTAGCTCGAACATTTGGGGAGATCAAATTGACGCCAAAACAAAAAGGATAGCTGGAACATAGTAAGGTTTCCTTTTCATGATTCATTGTCCTATGTTACTGTATTTACATAAAACTTATTTCAACTTGCACTTTTTTTTTATAGTGGTTACATGCCTCCTGAATATGCTGTGCATGGACATTTCTCGATAAAATCAGATGTTTTCAGCTTTGGAGTGATAGTGCTAGAGATAATAAGTGGAAAGAAAAATAGAGAATTTTCAGATTTAGAAAACTTCTTGAATCTTCTTGGATATGTAAGTATAATGATTTGACTTCATACCTGACTCATCAAATCAGAATATGGCTTTTACCTTACTAACATGATTCCCACTCTTTCAGGCATGGAGACTATGGAGAGAAGGAATGGCGATGGAATTAATGGATCAAGCCTTAGGAGAGAGATTCAATCCATCTGAAGTCATACAATGCATACAAGTGGGCCTGTTATGTGTACAACAAATACCAGAAGATAGACCCGACATGT
Source organism: Neltuma alba (assembly GCF_004799145.2). Lineage (NCBI taxonomy): Eukaryota > Viridiplantae > Streptophyta > Magnoliopsida > Fabales > Fabaceae > Neltuma > Neltuma alba. Next base: position 32,337 of record NW_021636550.1, on the reverse strand, counting down.
CGTCTGTGGTTCTAATGCTGAACGGAGAGAAATCATTGCCCGACCCTCATGTTCCTGCTTTCTACATTGAAAGGAGAATACCTGAAGCAGATTCTTCCTCGGAAAAATGCAAACCTTCCTCACCAAATGAAATGTCCCTTACAACATTCGAGGCAAGATAGTGCACATAATGGCTTTACTTTTCAGAATGGGATTCGTTGATTATTCTAAATCAAAAGAATATTCAGATGGTATAATCTCTCATGTTAGTCAGCCGATCTAATTCTTACCTGGTTGTTTTCATTTGCGTTATGAGCCACTTGTTAAGCAGGAAAAAATTTCTCTAAAGATTTTTCTGCATTTTTCCTAGCCAAGCTGATTGAGATGACAAAGGCTAGATTAATTCATGAACTTTGTTTTCTATAATTCACCTAAAAGTATTTATTTCCCAAGAAAATTGAACATAGGATCGTATGGCTTCCAATAGGAAGATGATACTTTAAAATCGACGCTGCTTTTTGCATATGTTGCAAGTTCAAGCTCCCATAGAGAGCTTCTAGGGCACCTTTATTGTTTCGATAGGGGCATATTCCCTGATGGAACAAGATTTTGTTTGTAAAGTTCAGAAGAGATTTGTCAGGTCAGCTTGAACTTTATAACAGTTGCCTGGAACTAAAAGAGAATCTGCGAAAGTGAAAGACTTGGTGTGGTGGCAACTCTTATTCTTGGAGTAAAATACATTCATCAGTAGAAAATCACTCTGATTGTGCTGTAAAAGAAGATTAAGTCCTAAAAAACTTCTTGACATTCTATATAAACATCTAAACCAGCAGTTGAACCCCCGCCTGACTAAACTCGTCGTTGTAAGGGACGATGAAGGCACATTAGTTGCTCCGGTTGTCTCAGGCTATTTCTACCTGAGCCAGAGCGGCATTGTACATAGGTTCTTAATCAAAACTTCAAAACATCAAAGAAATTGGCCGAGTCGCACTCAACGAGCATCAGAGTATCAGCCTATTCTAACAAATATGCTTCACAACTGCTACATGGAATGCCATCTACCGAGGATCAATTGGACTAATTCAACATCATTTATTCAAGATGATTTATATACGCTTGATGATGAACTGCCACCTACTAAATCTTTCAGTTAAAACCCAGGCATCTAAGGTTGAGGTGACGAGGATTCACTACTCAGAATTATAACTATGGACAACATGCTTGGCCTTCTATTCAGTCGCCAATTCATCCAAAACAGGTTGAATATACTCTTATATCAACAAAACTAAACATGAAGACCCAGTAACCCATTAATTAATTGATAGTGCAAAGAACCTCAACTATTATAATCTGACAATTAACATAATTCAATATCTGATGTTTGGCATGAAGGGGAAAAGACCAGTGCAATCAAAGCCAGAAACGTAGTAAAAAAATGGTTCAAAACTTGTTTTATTGGGATTTTCCTCGTATTGCTGCAGATTTTTGCCTGATTAGAGTTGTCCCTTAGCTTTTTAGCGACAAATTTTGGACTATCGATTGATTTTTCGCACTTCCAGGAATGAATGGTGTGTTACACAGTGGTAAGCTTCTCTGGTGGAAGTGTGTAACACATCTTTCTCTTTTGGATTGCGAGTATTAACCACTATGATGAATATTATTTTTCATATTTGTATTTTGGTAACGACAAAGAAGACTAGAGCAGAGACTTGTTGCAAGCGATAATGTCATTGTTTATGGAGGAAGCAGTCAATATCAACAGCGCAGGGGTGGGTTCTAAAGGCATAAATATGGCTGATAGGTTAGATAACTGTCATCTGGAGGGGCCATATTCATTGATATCGGAGTCTTTTTTTTTTTCCCCTCATTCACGTGCAGATCAGCAAAGGCTGGCCATACTTAGGATCTCTGTGACTTGTCACCGTTCCCAAATTAATGCACCGATTTCTTTGTACTGTAACAGGTTACACACACACACACACAATAGGGTTACATAAATGTCTTTTGTTAACTGTTCTTGGGAAGCAACTTGGAGGTCATATTTCAAATTCATGTTGACTATTTGCGACATAATATTTAAATGCTCTGTTTTACTCATCCAAACCAGAGTAAGCATTTTATTCCACAGGGCCGTGGTTTGCCACGGGAAAATTTTTAGAAAATTACGAGAAATAACGTCGTCTACTATAACTTGTGCGTATTTCAGCGTGTTATTCTAAAAAATTTTGAAACTACCAAATATGAGTAAGAGGATGATTTTGAAGATATTACGTCGATGGAGGGCAACGGTCGGGTCAAAAGAATGATAAGCCGACTGCAACCTAGTTGAAAATTTTATGTGAAGGGAAAGAAGACGTTAATTTGTTAAAGGTTTACGGAATGAAAAATTTCTTTCGCTGCCGGTCTATCCATATTTATTATGGTTCTAAACTGCGGAGACTTAGTCTCATGCTCGCGCGCGTCTCCTTTGAAAGAAAGAACAGACTCTTCTTGAAAGCATATATTCTGTCCCTCTTCATTTTGTTCTTCTTCCGCTAATTTAAGCTTTTTATTAGTAATTATCTAAACTGAAATGAAAATAAGAAGGGCAATAGGATATTAAAATTTAGGCTCGTTCTTCCTGAACCGATTGGATATATCTGGATCCTTGAATCAACAAATTCTGAGACTTTTGTAAGATATCTTATCTGCCAAAAAGTTAACTAGTGTTGACGTTTGGAGCTGGGGAAAACATACGACCAGTGAAAAGGGGAAGCATCAATGGTCAACAGGGATATAGTACTCCCATAGTCCCATTAAATGAAACCCCTTTCCACGGTAATTTTCTGACTCGGTCTCGCTATTCCCCTGTTTGAACCGGAAACAATCAACGCGACGCATTCATTTTAGTCTTCTACGATGAATGTGGCCTCCAAAGTAGTTGTTTTATCTCCTTAAAGTCCATTCCAATTCGAAGTTCGAATCACAAGCTAGAATATTCATCAAATTCTAGCTTTTAAATTCCCGCCAGTATCTCTTCAACAATTGCACCCGCCTAGCCATAAGAAAAACGATGGAAAGCTTCAGAAAGCTTTCTGTGTGTTTTTTGTTACTATGCTTCACAAGCATGTCCTCCACGCTGGACATGATAACCCCAGACCAACCCCTGCGTGATGGCCAGAATAAAAGTCTGGTTTCAGATAGGGGAATCTTCGAAGCTGGATTCTTCAACCTTGCAAATTCAAAAAGCCGTTACGTGGGAATTTGGTACAAAGACATTCGCGAAAAAACGATCGTATGGGTGGCCAACAGAGAAAACCCACTCCACAGTGCCTCAGGAGTTTTGCAGATAGACAGTGATAAAGGAGTTCTTAGAATCTTGGACAGCAAAGGGATCGAAACTTGGTCCTCGAATGCATCGCAACAAGCAGAGAACCCAGTTTTGCAGCTTTTGGATTCAGGAAACCTAGTTCTGAGAGATGAAAAGAACTTGAGCAGCATACTATGGCAGAGCTTTGATTATCCAGGCGATACTTTTCTCCCTGGTATGAAAATTAGAAGCGACATAAGGACAGGTAAGTATATGGGTCTGACTTCCTGGAAGTCACTGGAAGATCCTACCCCTGGTGAGTATTCTATGCACATAGATACTAAAGGCCTTCCTCAGCTAGTTGTCACAAAGGAAAACAAAATGACATACAGAGCAGGACCGTGGACTGGGCTTGGTTTTACGGGGACCCCTGAATTGAGAACCATCAAATCCGTGAAATTTATTTTTGAGCTAAGTAAAGATGAAGCCTCCTATGAATATACTGTTCTGAAGAATGCAACTCTAATGAGAAGCAGACTGACGCCACAAGGATATCCACTACGTTTGACATGGTCTTCTCAGGAAAATAAATGGGAATATTTCTACCCTAGCCAGTTCGATCAGTGTGAAAGCTATGCCTTGTGTGGTCCAAATACTAATTGCACCGGCGGCACTGACCCTAATTGTAAATGCTTGACCGGATACACAGCAAGCACGTCTGGTGGGTGTGTTCGAACTACTCGACTTGGATGTGGAAGAGGAGATAGCTTTCAAAAGTACCAAAGGATGAAATTGCCGGACACATCTGCTTCCTGGTACAACACTACCATGAGTTTGCAGGAATGTGAAAAACTATGTTTGAGAAACTGCACTTGCGCGGCATATTCTAATTTGAACATCAGTGATGGAGGAAGTGGCTGCTTGCACTGGTTTAATAACATTGTCGACTTGAGAGAACTCAAAGAGGGAGGACAAGACTTCTACATTCGAGTATCTGCAGTTTCAGGCCTAGGTATGTGCGTATTATTCATATAATATTGTGTTTCTCGATAGCATGCTCGTGTGTGGATTATATTCAGAAGATCTCAGATTCTGCAGTGAAAAATGGCATGGACAAGAGGAGGCTTGCAGGAATTGTGATAGGCTGCGCTACATTAATCATCAGCATAGTAATACTCGGATTGATAATTAGGAAGAAGCTCATGCATCCAGGTGATCAATTCATGACCACTAGATTGCGTTTTTTTTTTTTTTCCCTTTCAAGAAATGATGACTAGATTTGGAATATCTGTGATCTCATACTTTTAGCAGGAGAACTTATATGTAACTTTATGACAAGATTAATATTTCATTTTTCAATTAAAATAAGGCGAGTACATATAAGTTTAATAATATGACAGGTGAGTGGGATTTTGTGGTTGTGGTTAAGTCTGAGGTCTTTTACCACTTAGAATCATTGATTGAATGTTTTGAAAAAATGTTTAAATATTTTATAATTTTATTGAAAATCTTGATGGCAAATATACAGAGAAGAGAACCTAAGTCTAAACATTTTTAACGCGCACGCAAACACATACATTCTGCCTTTAGATTTGGTAGTTCTTATTTGTTCAATAATCAATTATATAAAGAACTCACCCTCCGGCCACCATTTCAGGGAAAGCAATTTATTGGAGGGACAAGAATGACAAAGAAGACATTGATTTGCCAATATTTGAATTTTCAACCATTTCTAATGCCACAGATCAATTTTCAGAGAGGAATAAGTTGGGACAAGGTGGTTTTGGACCGGTGTACAAGGTAACAGATCTATAATTGACCAAGTATTTCTTTTCCTGAATCACCAAACTTTTAATTTTCACAAAAATGTTGCACAGGGCGTACTAGTAGATGGACAAGAGATTGCAGTAAAGAGACTCTCCAAAACATCAGGACAAGGAATGGATGAGTTTAAAAACGAAGTTTTATTGATTGCAAAACTCCAACACCGCAATCTTGTAAAGCTTCTTGGTTGTTCTATTCAACAGGGAGAAAAGTTGTTGATTTATGAATTCATGCTTAATGGAAGCTTAGACTACTTTATTTTTAGTATGAACTCTATACACTCTGTGGCTTTTATATCACTAATTTTAATCAATTTTATTTAGTAGTTTCCATGCTAACTTGAAAGGTGAAATATGTCAGATTCAACAAAAACTAAGCTACTAGATTGGACTAAACGATTTCATATTATTGATGGGATTGCTCGAGGCCTTCTCTATCTTCATCAAGATTCAAGATTGCGAATAATCCATAGAGATCTTAAAACCAGCAACATTCTTCTTGATATTAATATGAATCCAAAAATATCAGACTTTGGACTTGCTAGAATTTTTGGAGGAGATCAAGCTGAGGCCAACACAAATAGAGTGATGGGAACATAGTATGTATTTAATTAATTTGTTTTTTTTTTGGTGCAAACCCTTTTAACTTCTCTTTTCTTTATTATATTACAGTGGTTATATGCCTCCAGAATATGCAGTGCATGGATCTTTTTCTGACAAATCTGATGTCTTTAGTTTTGGAGTAATGGTATTAGAGATAATAAGTGGGAAGAAGAATAGGGGATTTTGCGATCCACATTATCGTCTTAACCTTCTGGGACATGTAGGTTTGATGAATAAGTTCCTTCAGTTGCAACTAATTATGAGAATTATACTTCTCATTTGTTTGTGGCTATTGTTTTCCTTTTCAGGCATGGAAACTATGGATTGAAAAAAGACCCATGGACCTAATGGATGAACAACTGCAAGATTCAGTTATTTCATCCGAGCTGTTAAGATGTATTCAGGTGGGTCTATTATGTGTGCAACAAAGACCGGAGGATAGACCCAACATGTCCACTGTGATTTTAATGTTGAATGGTGAAAAGTCACTTCCTAATCCAGGAGAGCCTGGGTTCTACATTGGAAGTGATAATCAACCCTTAGCAGATTCTACTATAAGAAGCAGCGGAGAGTGTTCAATTAATGAAGCTTCCAACTCAACATTAGAGCCAAGATAGAATGCCAAAACAAGCTTGAACCTTCCTATGTCTCAAATTCCATGTAATGTCTCCAAATAAATTTAATTTCCATAAGCTGATGAAAACGAAGAGGTCGATGACATTAGGGGCGCGCAACAAGTCCATCAAATTGATGTTTATATAATGTCAGTGTGCAATGAATGTGATAGCTTATAATGCATCATTTTGTGTAATTATACCTGACGTTGGAAGAAGCATATGCTGGTTCTACCAAAAATTGATGATACATTCACAGCTGCATGAGCTATAACACGTCAAGACTAGTGAAATTACAAGAGCCAAAAAAAAGAAGAAGAAAGAAACAGAGAGAGGTCCTATAAAGTTGATAGCCAAAATCTGAAAAAATCTCTTGATTAAATTCACAGTATTAGGAAGTTCAGTGACTCTAATCAATTGTAATTTGGGAACCAACGTAAATAACTCGGACCCAAGTTAGAAATAGATGAAGAGGTGAAAGAGGAGTACCTCAGGTTGGGCAATTTGAGCAATCAAGCCACTTATGGATCCCATTGACATCCATCAATCTTTTCGAAATAAATATGGATTGGGATGAGTGAATTAAACAGCAAGGTACACGCTTGTTGTGGAGGCAAAGGAGGTTGGGAAACAAAGACATGTAAAGCGATGATGCTTACAGAACAACCTGTCAAGGTCAATATAGGATAATGACAGGTTAATCAATTTTAATGCAAGGCATAATTATACAAGGCTCACATCATTGGTGTAATTAATCGCGAGGGGCCATTCGTTGATGTTGAAGTACTGTTACTTCACATGCAGAGCCAAGCAAACGCTGTGGGTAACTGATGTAATTAAGAGCCTTGTTATATGTCAGTGCTCACAGGTTAATGCGTCAATTTCTTTTTAATAGCAATGACGGCAAGCAGTACGTCGTAGCAATATTGCGAGCTTAGTGCAGCAAAATGTTTTTGCCAATACATCTTATTTAGCTTAATGCAGCAAAAAGAAGTTAACTTTTTTCTCTTTGGAACAAAGAAAGAAGTCAGGTAGAACCGTACAAGGAGCTAAAGAGATGGATGGACATTAAAAATTCAAAGGGACTTTGTAACAAGCAGTATAAGAGTGCTCAGATTCATAATAGAATTGCAGAAAGGAATGAATGGGGAAAATGACATGCTTAGATCACATACCATAATACGACGTAATCGGCTATAGATGGATGAACAGGCACAGTCACAATCAAAGGCACAGAAAGAGGCCATTATTGTGGATTTGGATCGATCTGAGGTTGCCAAGATGTGGGAGGGAGCAGTAATCAGCTCAGACAAAGTAATGGTGAGTACGAAGTTTAACCACTTTTGCCACCTAAACCCATACTTGCTTCCATTAACCCCCCGACATTCCTAATCCCGTCCATTATAATCCATCTTAATTAGTTTCATTTTCAAATACTACTTATTAGTATCTATTATGTTTATTTAATTAGTTTCATTATCCATAATTATTTTAGCTTATTAATCTTCTTTATAATGACATATAGCGCAAGTCTATTAGGATTTCTTTTATTCTGGTTTTACTTCTTTATAATAACTAGCACGTGCTATCTCGCACGATGCGCGAGATGCATTAACTTCACATATTTAATCTTGAGATTTAGACACAACATAATTAATATTTTCACCAAACAAAAAGATCAATTCAAAAAATGATTGACCTACTACCAAAAAAAAAGTTCTTCACAGGTAAAAAAAAGACTTCCCTGTAAAAAAGTGTTGTTAGTTATATTCTAGATTAAAAATCCAAAAAATGCTTATAAATAGAAAAATCAGTCAGAAAAAATGTAAAAATATCTCAAATTGTTTTATAAAATAATTCAATGTAAGATTATTTTATTTATGATAATCAACGGGTTCAGTTGGCCTACACTATAGCCCCACGACATAAAGAAAAAAAATTCTACAATATATTGGGCTCAACCCGCAATGCAAGTAGGCAACTTCTTTATTGAGAGATGAGCTAAGAAACTAACTAAACGACAATATTCATTTATCAAATTTTTGACCCAACATACCCCTCATCCGTGGGTTCAGCAGGTGAAGAGGTCAGACACCCTCACTAAGAGAGCAGGTTCGATCCTGGATCATGTCGCGGCGCTGGGGGAGGCATCTCCAAAGCTAAGGCCTCATAGTTTGTAAAAAAACCTTTCAGTGGGGCCCCAGTTGCTACGGCGTTGGGTTGAGTTGGGGTCAAGAGTTATATGCCCTGCCTTTAGATCGTAGGTGAGTCCAATCCCTTTTTAAAATCTTGTCACCAAAAAAAAATTTTTTTTTACTCAACATACCTCGTAGCTGTTCTGTGATAAAAAAAAAACAAATAATTCAAGCTAATATGAAATACCGAACAATACCACTGTGCATTTTTCATGTTCATGAGGTCTGACATTGCTTAAGACCTATAATTTTTCAATCATTAAGGTCTAATATTTTGCATTTATTATATACCAATCCAAGTCAAGAATGGAAAATCGCATTTTTCCTGAATAGAGAAAATAAAATAAATGGATGGCACAAAAAAAGAGATAAAATAAAATAAATAAAAATATAACATCTGTAGGTTTTGTTTTTATAGAGTTGCACAAAACAATATCAAATCATTCTTACTTTATTGAGGACAACCTCTAAAATTTTTGGGGCGGGGGGGGGGGAGGAACTGATGAATTTAAAAAGCTCCTTCTTTTCTTTTTTTTTTTGGTGAACAGCTCTTTCTTTCCTACTAGATCAACCTCTGCAAATAAAAATATGAAACAAAAGATACATGAATTTAACATATGACGAATTCACCAATTATTTATTAGGTAGCTTTTACGGGGAAAAAAAACCGTGGCAATGGTTTAATTAGGCTAAATAAAAAAAATTATGAATTCAACTCTAAACAAATTCCTTCACCTCTCCACGTGAACGGACTTCCCAATAAACTGAGGACTACCAGCCTACCATGCCTTAATGATATTTGTAAGTCTTACACAACAACTACCCAACCTATTTCATATTGCTACAGTTTATCAGCAAACAAACTCTGATAGACTTATATTTCATAAATTTAAAAGCAAGGAATATATGAGCAAATGTAAGGAAAATCTAATTTACATGTCTGCTTGATGCTGCATTTCAAAGAGAACATTGATTACAAATACCAAACCCATAATCCGACCTATGTCATATGATAAATTTTCAATTTTTAAACCTCTTATATGCTTCTTTTTTAGGAAAAAATAAAACATGTGATGCATATTTTTTTTCTTACCGTCATTCATATAAATCATCTTATAAAATTTAAAATATATACATATATTTTGTATTTAATTTTTAAACTCGAAAAACATCAAAATGAAAAAAAAATGAAGTTTAAATTTGTACATTTCAGAATTTCTATTAAACGGAGCATTGCCGGCTAAAGGGGCAGTTGGGCACGCACGTTAATAATACGGGCACGTCAAATTGGACTAGCTGGTAGACAAGTATCTTAGGTTAGGTTATTGGGACTTTAGGAATGTGAGCAAATGCATTACATTGACGCTTGTAGTGAGATCATTCCATTAATTGGGAAAAAAAAAACCATCAATGACCATTGAAAATTAAGAACCATTTATTCTCATATTTCTCAAGTGATATAACATATTTAGGTGAGTAATTAATTAAAAAGTGCCTCATGATTTTAAACGGAGGGAGAATAGAAAGGGCATTTATTTTTCATATTAATAATATTAATTAGAGATAAAAATGAAATTTATATTTAATGGCATAGCTAATTTTTTAATTGAGGTAAAAATAAAATGTTACTTATAATTTTGGATCGGAGTGAGTAAGTTTTGTCCACAATATATACCAGAAAAATTTTTACTTTCACAGTTATTTAAACATCATCCAGAAAACTTTTGAGATGCTTATTGCAAGAAGCGGTAATTGAAATTTCTCTTTCTTTACCAGCACAGTAACTGAAATTTATAAGAAGAAACATTGTATAAAAAAATTTATAAACAAAAAGTGTTCTTTGATTACTAAAAAAAGAAAGTCACAACACGCGGCTATATTCACCGCGTCAGTTGTTATTAACTTTTGCGGCCACTGTCTACTGTCAAGTTGACAACTTAACCAAAGTAGAGAACTTTCGCCAAGTTCATCTTTTTACCCGTAGCGTGAAGTGAAACTTCCGATTGTCCCACTTGCACAATTACTCGTGGACGTTTTTATCCTTCACGACCTTCTGCGAAAGCCATGGGCAAATTCTGGACTCTCAAAAAGAGACGAGTAATTAGCTTCTCCTGACCTGTAACTTAGTTGTCTCCCGCGGTTTGTCCTTGAAATCCCGATTCTTTTCTCTCTTCCCCTCTTATATATTTCTTTCCTTACTCTTCCTCATTTATCTCTCGCCTCTCTCCATCTCTCTGCTTCTTAGCATCTGAGTCTGTTTTTTTAAACTATGGCATCTCAAAACCCAGAAATTAATTTCCAGGATTACTTGCCTATTATGGCCAACAAACGGGGTGGAGATGGCTTGATAGAAGAACTGTGTAATGGGTTTAATCTATTAATGGATTCTGATAAAGGGGTCATCACTTTCGACAGCCTCAAGAGGAATTCCGCTTTGCTGGGGCTACAGGATTTTGCCGATGAGGATCTTCGCTCCATGTTGAGAGAGGGTGATTTTGACGGTGATGGCGCCCTGAATCAGTTAGAATTCTGCGTTTTGATGTTCAGATTGAGTCCTGAGCTTATGGAGGGATCAAAATTGTGGTTACAGGAAGTCCTTCAGCAAGAACTCAAAGATTATGTCTGATTTTACCCCATCTTTCTTCCATTTTAATTTGTCTATTTAAGGCAATTGCCCGTTTAGTTGTAACCAAAAAGAAAGAAATGAAATCGAACAAATTATTCATTTGATTTTTCCTTGATATCCTTCGCTATTATGCCAGTGTACCAGCCAAACGCAATTGTTTTCTTTGACCATTTCGAGGATTGGCATCTGTTTGTGCTTGTTGTTCAAACCTTACACACTTCTTTAATTCTTTTATATCTGAACTGGTTATGATTCCGTCCAGTTTAGTTGTAACTAAAAGAGTGGACTAGGTGAAAATGTGAGTCTTCTTGGTGTCATTATTGGGCTTCACGGTTCGTTAGGTACGCGTCGCTGCTAGTAGAGAAAACAGAGGACTTGGTGGACTTTGGTAGCACATTCATTCTCTTTATTGACTTTGATCTCTTCCGCCTGTGACTTATGGACCTACCTCTATCATAAAGATATTTATGGAAGTATCATTTTAAGGAAGCAGTAGTATTACAAAATATAATTTTCAAAGGCGTGTTTCTGCGGATAAGGTTGCCCCTGTTCCCATTCATGCTTGACTTCACCTAAAAGCTAAAACAAGGATGCAGGGCGAGTGTGAACATCGTGACTTATACAGGAATATCCTTTTATTTCCATTTTTATAATAGCTGCCGGGAGAAGGAGACCGGGTTTCTATGTCATGTTGCCTTTTTTTTTTTTTTTTTTGACCTGGAACTTTGTTATGTTGCTGGGAACTTGGAAGTTGACGTACATTTGAGTCTAACAAGGTTTCTTTTCCTATTACATGCGGACCAATAATATATAAGACTTTGCAAACGGTTCGCAAGAAATCTGATTTTTCAGCAGACGGCGATATATTATGAAGGTTGCGTGATGTTTTTGGTCTGCACTGCAACTTCTTTTTTCCTCTTTGAGCGAAATCTTTGAGGAAAAAACAAAAATCGTATACAGTCCACTTCCTTACGTAATACTTGTCTCAATTGCTGATCAAAATGGGTCTTTGAAATGGAGCTTCGAGGTTGGCAATCGATGACAAATCTTCTTTATGTGCTCTCCATTGCCCAGTTTTTATCTCTGCTCTCTCACACTTCAAGTGCTGCTGACCACCTGACCCAATCTCAGTCAATATCCGGAGGCAAGACCCTAGTTTCTGGAGATGGAAGTTTTGAATTGGGCTTCTTCAGTCTAGGTGGTTCAGAAAAGCTCTACTTGGGAGGATGGTACAAGAAAATCCCCGTCAAAACTACTGTGTGGGTTGCCAATCGGGAAAATCCAGTCAAAGACAAGTCTGGCGTGTTGAAATTAGACAGACAGGGGAACCTCGTGCTTCTCAGCCAAAACAAGACCGTTGTTTGGTCAGCAAATCCCGCGAGAAAGGTCCTGAACCCAATTGTTCAGCTTCTTGGTTCGGGAAATCTAGTATTGAGAGATGAGAAAGACGAGAATCCAGAAAATTACTTGTGGCAGAGCTTTGATTACCCTTCTGATACATTGTTGCCTGGAATGAAGTTAGGGTGGGATCTAAAAACTGGGCTGAACCGGACTCTAACTTCTTGGAAGAGTTGGGACGACCCTTCTTCCGGAGACTTTACCTGGGGACTTGTATTTAATGGTTACCCCGAAGTGGTGATGTGGAAGGGTTCGTCAGAGTACTACAGAAGTGGACCCTGGAATGGCCATAGGTTCGATGGTGCCCCAGCATTAAGGAACAATCCTCTTTTCGGCTTCGATTTTTTCTCCACTGAGGATCAGTTGTATTATACCTTTTACCTCAAGAATAAGTCAATGATTTCAAGAATAGTCCTCAACCAAACCGTTTATTCTCGGCAGCGCTTCATATGGATCGAAGAGGCTCAAAGTTGGAGGCTTTCTGCATCTGTTCCAAGAGACAACTGTGATGACTATAATCTTTGTGGCCCTTATGGAAATTGTGTCACGGGTGAGTCTCCAGTGTGCCAGTGTTTAAGTGGGTTTAAGCCCAAATCACCACAGAGCTGGGATATGATGGACTGGACTCAAGGGTGCGTACGCAGTCAACCATTAAGCTGCGAGGACAAGAATAAAACAGGATTCAATAAATTTAGCGGGCTGAAGTATCCTGATTCTATGCATTCTTGGGTCAATAGGAGTATGAATCTTCAAGAATGTATGGAGATGTGCTTGGGAAACTGTTCTTGTACAGCTTATGCAAACTCAGATATCAGAGGAGGAGGTAGTGGATGTATTTTGTGGTTTGGTGACCTCATGGATATCAGAAAGATTCCTGGTGACAGTCGAGATCTATATATTCGGATGAAAACTTCTGAGATAGGTAAGCTCCTGATCTTTCTTTAGACTTTGGCTTTTGATATTGTAACAAGTCACGAGGGAGCAATACTTGATGATTTTTATATACGTACTATAGCCACAATTTAATGCTTTATTTTTATTTTTTTTTTCCTTGATCAACTCAATATTTCTTTGACAAATGATGAAGCTGTGAAAGACGGACATAAGATGAAGGTGGCTGCGATTATCATCGTTGTTGCTTCAGTTGTTGTGATAATTTTGATTTTGTTCTACATTGGCAAGACCATGAAACTGTTCACAGGATTATATTCAGAAGATCTCAAATTTTACAGTGAAAAATGGCGTGGACAAGAGGAGGCTTGCAGGAATTGTGATCGGCTGCGCTGTATTAATCATGAGCATAGTAATACTCGGATTAATAATTAGGAAGAAGCTCATGCATCCAGGTGATGAATTCATGACCACTAGAGTGCGTGTTTCTTTTCCTTTTCAGGAAATGATGACTAGATTTGAAATCTCTATGATCTCAAGTTTTTAGCGGGAAAACTTATATGCAACTTTTTTATGACATGATTACTATTTCATTTTCAATTAAAATAAGGCAAGTACATATAAGTTTAATAACATGACATGTGAATGGGTTTTGTGATTGTGGTTAAGTCTGAGGTCTTTTACCACTTAGAATCATTGATTGAATGTTTGAAAAAATGTTTAAATATTTTATAATTTTATTGAACATCTTGATGGCAAATATACAGAGAAGAGAACCTAAGTCTAAACATTTTAACACACACACGCACATTCTGCCTTTAGATTTGGTAGTTCTTATTTGTCAATAATCAATTATATAAAGAACTCACCCTCCGGCCACCATTTCAGGGAAAGCAATTTATTGGAGGGACCAGAATGACAAAGAAGACTTTGATTTGCCAATATTTGAATTTTCAACCATTTCTAATGCCACAGATCAATTTTCGGAGAGGAATAAATTGGGACAAGGTGGTTTTGGACCGGTGTACAAGGTGACAAATCTATAGTTGACCAAGGTATTCCTTTCCTAAACCACCAACCTTTAACTTCCACAAACTGTTGCACAGGGTGCACTAGCAGATGGACAAGAGATTGCAGTAAAGAGGCTCTCCAAAACATCAGGACAAGGAATGGATGAGTTTAAAAACGAAGTTTTATTGATTGCAAAACTCCAACACCGCAATCTTGTAAAGCTTCTTGGTTGTTCTATTCAACAGGGAGAAAGTTGTTGATTTATGAATTCATGCTAATGGAAGCTTAGACTACTTTATTTTTAGTATGAACTCTATACACTCTGTGGCTTTTATATCACTAATTTTAATCAATTTTATTTAGTAGTTTCCATGCTAACTTGAAAGGTGAAATATGTCAGATTCAACAAAAACTAAACTACTAGATTGGGGTAAACGATTCCATATTATTGATGGGATTGCTCGAGGCATTCTCTATCTTCATCAAGATTCAAGATTGCGAATAATTCATAGAGATCTCAAAACCAGCAACATTCTTCTTGATATTAATATGAATCCAAAAATATCAGACTTTGGATTAGCCAGAATTTTTGGAGGAGATCAAGCCGAGGCCAACACAAATAGAGTGATGGGAACATAGTATGTATTTAATTAATTTGTTTTTTTTTCTTGGTGCAAACCCTTTTGACTTCTCTTTTCTTTATTATATTACAGTGGTTATATGCCTCCAGAATATGCAGTGCATGGATCTTTTTCTGACAAATCTGATGTCTTTAGTTTTGGAGTAATGGTATTAGAGATAATAAGTGGAAAGAAGAATAGGGGATTTTGCGATCCACATTACCGTCTTAACCTTCTGGGACATGTAGGTTTCATGAGTAAGTTTCTTAATTGCAACTAATTATGAGAATTATACGACTCATTTGTTTGTGACTATTGTTTTCCTTTTCAGGCATGGAAACTATGGATTGAAAAAAGACCATGGACCTAATGGATGAACAACTGCAAGATTCAGTTATTTCATCCGAGCTGTTAAGATGTATTCAGGTGGGTCTATTATGTGTGCAGCAAAGACCGGAGGATAGACCCAACATGTCCACTGTGATTTTAATGTTGAATGGTGAAAAGTCACTTCCTAATCCAGGAGACCTGGGTTCTACATTGGAAGTGATAATCAACCCTTAGCAGATTCTACTATCAGAAGCAGCGGAGAGTGTTCAATTAACGAAGCTTCCAACTCAACATTAGAGCCAAGATAGAATGCCGAAACAAGCTTGAACCTTCCTATGTCTCAATTTCCATGTAATGTCTTAAAATAAATTTAATTTCCATAACCTGATGAAAATGAAGATGTCGATGATATTAGGGGCTCACAGCAAGTCCATCAAATTGGTGTTTATATAATGTCAGTGTCCAATTAATGTGATAACATATAATGCATCATTTCGTGTGTTTATAAGCTCTCATTCTATCAAAAAAATTGATGATACATTCACAGCTGCATGAGTTCTAAACACGTCAAGACTGGTGAAATTACAAGAGCAAAAAACAGAGAGAAAGAGATCCTATAAATCTGATAACCAAATCTTAGTACAAAATGAATTTTGATTGCTGAATTCAACAAAATGAAAAATCTCTTGATTAAATTCATAGTATTAGGAAGTTCAGTGACTCTAATCAATTGTAATTTAGGAACCAACGTAAATAACTCGGACCCAAGTTAGAAATAGATGAAGAGGTGAAAGAAGTATACCTCAGGCTGGGCAATTTGAGCAATCAAGCCACTTATGGATCCCAGTGGCATCCATCAATCTTGTGGAAATAAATATGGATTGGGACGAGTGAATCAAACAGCAAACTACCCACTTGTTGTGGAGACGAAGGAGGTTAGGAAGCAAAGAGATAATTGCTAACAGAACAATCTGTCAGGGTCAATATAGAATAATGACAGGTTAATCAATTTTATTAAGGTATAATTATATGAGGTTCACATCACAGGTATAATTAATCGCGAGGGGCCATTTGTTGATGTTGAAGTACTGTTACTTCACATGCAGAGCCTAGCAATGCCGTTGATAACTGATCTAATTAAGAGCCTTGTTATATGTCACTGCTCACAGATTAATGCGTTAATTTCTTTATAATACCAGTGATGGCAAGCAGTACGTCATAGCAATATTGCAAGCTTAATGCAGCAAAATGTTTTTGTGAATACATCGTATTTAGCTTAATGCAGCAAAAAGAAGTTAACTTTTTTCTTTTTGGAACCAAGAAAGAAGTTAGGTAGAATCGTGGAAGGAGCTTAAGGGATGGATGGACATTAAAGATTCAAGGGGACTTTGTAACAAGCAGTAAAAGAGTGCTCAGATTGACAAAAGAATTGCAGAAAGGAATGAATGGGGAAAGTGATATGTTTAAATCACATACCATAATACGACGTAATCGGCTATAGATGGATGAACAGGCACAGTCACAATCAAAGGCAAAGAAGAGGTCATTATTGTGGATTTGGATCGATCTGGGTTGTTAAAACGTGGGAGGGACCAATAATCAGCTCAGATAAAATAATGGTGAGTGCGAAGTTTAACTACTTTTGCCACCACCCACACTTGCTTCCATTAACCCCCGACATTCCTAATCCCATCCATTAATCCATCTTAATTAGTTTCATTTTCAAATACTACCTATTAGTATCTAATATGTTTATATCATTATCCATAATTATTTTAGCTTATTAATCTTCTTTACAATGACATATAGCGCGAGTCCATTACGATTTCTTTTATTCTGGTTTTACCTCTTTATAATAATTTAATTATTTTAATTCAATGCAACCATATTATAAATTTACAATTTTTAAACCTCTTCTATTCCTCTTTTTTGGGAAAAAATAAAACACGTTATGCAGATTTTTTTTCCTTTATCGTCATTCATATAAATCATCTGATAAAAATTTAGGGAAAATGACAAAAAAATGACTGTTGAAATTGGAAATGACAAAATGGGCATACAAATAACTGAAATGACCAAATGGGTATGAGGTATCAATCTGGAATTTTGTCAATTCGGTAGAAAGACTAAAATGCCCTGAACCTCTCTGAAGTATATGAACTGGAAAAAAAAAACAATATATACCAGAAGAGAGAGAGAGCTGCGAAAACGAAGTTAGAGCAAGGGTTGAAATCTGAAAAGAGGGAAAATGTAAGCAATTTTTCCGTTAAAACGCTAGTATCACCCGATTTCTTGATTTGCTTTTTGCTGCAATCTCGAATGGGGATGGGTCTGTGAGTGTAGAGGGGTTGGATGAAGAATTTGACCAAGATGAGAGAGTGACGCGTCGGAAATGGAAAAATGGTGACAAACAGTAAGCATGAGGTGGCCAGTGTTGTTAAACTCATTAGTGAAGTTGTAAAATCCTATATTTAAGTTGTTAATGGAGTAAGTATATGTGTGTGTGTTTTTTGGGTGTTTCGAAAGATAAATGAAATTGATTATTGGGGAACTAAAATATTGATTTATGCTTCTTTGTTGCAGGTTAGCAGGCTTTGATGACATCTAACATTGGGTTTAACATTGAGGAGTAATTTTTTTAGTGTAAATAGAATTTTTGAACCCTTAATTTTTTTGGGAGAATAGCTGATAGAGAGGTTATCCTTTTTGTAAATGATGTTAACTGGGTAGGATATATTTGTAATCTGAATGACAAGGAAACATTAGGTGGTGGTTTAATCTTAATGTTAACTTGTCATTTGAATACAAGTTATGTAACTTCTGTCATAGGCGTACTGGTTTTTGATAAATATCATCACTTCAGTAGTCAATTCCATTATACATGTAGTAAAGTCTGAATGTTAATATAAACATATTATGATGTTCTTTAGGTGTACTTGTATGCTATTTTGTCAACACATTTTACCATTTGCTTAACTCCTCCAAGGGAGATGGTGGAAGTTTCCAATGGGCATGACCGGAGTGGTTAATTTGATTACAAATGCTGTTATTCACATTACAAATGTTGTTATTATCATTATCGGGGGGTAGTAAAATTGGCTGAAAATAGATGTTATTTGGATTTGAAAGAAATGAGTTAACAAATGACAATAGTGAGATAGTAACTCTTATTACAAAAGTTGTAATTCACATTACAAATATTATCATTATCAGGGTAGTAAAATTGGCTCCAAATACATGTTAAATTCATTTTCACATTAATTAGTTGCAAATGGCAATAGCGAAATTGTAACTCTCATTACGAAAGTTGTAATTCACATTACAAATGTTGTCATTATCATTATCGGGAGTATGAAATTAGCTCCAAATATATATTATTTGGGTTTGAAATAAACGAGTTGCAAATGACAATAGCGAGATGATAACTCTTATTACAAAAATTGTAATTCATATTACAAATGTTGTCATTATCATTATCGGAGTAGTGAAATTGACTCCAAATATATGTTACTTTGGTTTAAAATAGTTGTAAATGACAATACGGAAGTGGTCATTTTCATTACGAATGTTGTTAATCTCATTACGTGTGTAGTGAAATTTGGGTTCAAATATATGTAATTTGGGGTACAAATAATTGAGTTGCAAATACCATGACAGAAGTTACAACTTTCATTATGCATGCTGTAATTATCATTACTTGTTTAGTGAAATTATTCCAAAAAAGATTTAAATTAAGCCAACAAATATCATAACTTACAACCTACAACCATAAGTCAAGTATTTTGATAATATCTGGACACTACTTTCACAAATACTATATGTTTAATTTATGTAATCTTTACTACTATCACAGATGCTGTCTTTTGGTCAGTGTGGTGGCTTCATTTGATGAAAATAAGCTCAATGCTTTGTCATGTCTTGAATTAAGGTCATGATTCACTAGCCACCACACGAATGCATAATTCAGTAACTTGAAACTGATTTTTCAGCTCCTACTTTGAGCTCACCATTATATCAGCTTCATTAAACAGTCTTGAATCCCGCAACCATTATATCAGCTTTCAGAACATGCTAATATATAATTCAGATTCATTAAACAATCTTTGAACACCATTATATCAGCTTTTAAATTTCCAAAACTTGAATCCCGCAACCTCAAGCATTAATAGCCCCAGCAGTAATGAACACACACACATGCTTGTAAGATGACATGCCATAGCCACTCACTGCCCTGATAATGATAACAACAACATTTGTAATGTGAATAACAGCATTTGTAATCAAATTAACCACTCCGATCATGCCCATTGGCAACTTCCACCATCTCCCTTGGAGGAATTAAGCAAATGGTAAAATGTGTTGACAAAATAGCATACAAGTACACCTAAAGAACATCATAATATGTTTATATTAACATTCAGACTTTACTACATGTATAATGGAATTGACTACTGAAGTGATGATATTTATCAAAAACCAGTACGCCTATGACAGAAGTTACATAACTTGTATTCAAATGACAAGTTAACATTAAGATTAAACTACCACCTAATGTTTTCTTGTCATTCAGATTACAAATATATCCTACCCAGTTAACATCATTTACAAAAAGGATAACCTCTCTATCAGCTATTCTCCCAAAAAAATTAAGGGTTCAAAAGTTATTCTATTTACACTAAAAAAATTACTCCTCAATGTTAAACCCAATGTTAGATGTCATCAAAGCCTGCTAACCTGCAACAAAGAAGCATAAATCAATATTTTAGTTCCTCAATAATCAATTTCATTTATCTTTCGAAACACCCAAAAAACACACACACATCCACTTATTCCATTAACAACTTAAATATAGGATTTTACAACTTCACTAATGAGTTTAACAACACTGGCCACCTCATGCTTACTGTTTGTCACCATTTTTCCATTTCCGACGCGTCACTCTCTCATCCTGGTCAAATTCTTCATTCAACCCCTCTACACTCACAGACCCATTCCCATTCGAGATTGCAGCAAAAAGCAAGTCAAGAAATCGGGTGATACTAGAGTTTTAACGGAAAAATTGCTTACCTTTTCCCTCTTTCCAGATTTCAACCCTTGCTCTAACTTCGTTTTCGCAGCTCTCTCTCTCTCTCTTCTGGTATATTATTGTTTTCTTCCAGTTCATATACTTCAGAGAGGTTCAGGGCATTTTAGTCTTTCTACCGAATTGACAAAATTCCAGATTGATACCCCATACCCATTTGGTCATTTCAGTTATTTGTATGCCCATTTTGTCATTTCCAATTTCAATAGTCATTTTTTTGTCATTTTCCCAAAATTTAAAATATATACATATATTTTGTATTTAATAAGGGCATGTACAATTGGACTAGCTGCTAGACATGTATCTTGGGTTAGGTTATTGATAGTTTAGGGGTGTGAACAACTGCATTAAATTCATGCTTGTATCAGGTCATTCCATTAATGAAATGTGATAAAGGTATTTTTTTCAACCAAAAAAAACAATCAATGACCATTAAAAATTAAGAACAATTTATTCTCATATTTCCCAAGTGATACAACATATTTGGGTTATTGAGGAGTAATTAATTAAAAAGTGCCTCATGATTTAAACGAAGGGAGAATAGAGAGGGCATTTATTTTTCATATTAATAATATTAATTAGAGATAAAAATGAAATTTATATTTAATGGCATAACTAATTTTTTAATTCAGGTAAAATAATAAAATGTTACTCATAATTTTGGATTAGAGTGAGTAAGTTTTATCCACAGTACATACCAGAAAAATTTTTACTCTCGCAGTTATTTAAACATCATCAAGAAAACTTTTGAGATGCCTATCGCAAGAAGCAGTAATTGAAATTTCTTTTTCTTTACCAGCACAGTAACTGAAATCTCTAAGAAAGAAACATTGCATAAAAGAATTTATAGACAAAAAGTGTTCTAAAATCACAAGAAGCGGTTATATTCACCGCGTCAGTTGTCATTAACTTTTGCGGGCCAACTGTCTATTGTCAAGTTGACAACTTAACCAAAAGAGAGAACTTTCGCCGAGTTTATCTTTTTCCCGGTAGTGTGAAGTGAAACTTCCGATTGTCCAACTTGCACAATTGCTCATGGACGCTTTTATCCTTCAAGACCTTCTGCGAAAGCCATGGGCAAATTCTGGACTCCCAAAAAAAGACGGGGAATTCACGTCTCCTGACCTGTAACTTAGTTGTCTCCCGCGGTTTTGTTCTTGGAAATCCCGATCCTTTTTCTCTTTTCCCCTTTTATATATATCCTTCCTTTCTCTTCCTCATGTATCTCCCGTCTCTCTCCATCTCTCTGCTTCTAAGCGTCTCCCTCTTTTTTTCAACTATGGCATCTCGAAACCCAGAAGTTAATTTCCAGGATTACTTGCCTATTATGGCCAACAAGCTGGGTGGAGATGGCTTGATAGACGAACTGTGTAATGGGTTTGATCTATTAGTGGATTCTGATAAAGGGGTCATCACTTTCGACAGCCTCAAGAGGAATTCCGCTTTGCTGGGGCTACAGGATTTTGCCGATGAGGATCTTCGCTCGATGTTGAGAGAAGGTGATTTTGACGGCGATGGCGCCCTGAATCAGTTAGAATTCTGCGTTTTGATGTTCAGATTGAGTCCTGAGCTTATGGAGGGATCAAAATTGTGGTTACAGGAAGTCCTTCAACAGGAACTCAAAGATTATGTCTGATTTTGGGATCTTTCTTCCATTTTAATTTGTCTATTGAAGGCAATTGCCTCGTTTAGTTGTAACCAAAAAGAAAGAAATGAAATGGAACAAATTATTCATTTGATTTTTCCTTGATATCCTTCGCTATTATGCCAGTGTACCACCCAAACACATTTGTTTTCTTTGACCATTTGGAGGATTGGCATTTGTTTGTGCTTGTTGTTCAAACATTACACACTTCTTTAGTTCTATTATATCTGAGTCTTCTTGGCGTCATTATTGGGCTTCACGGTTCATTACTTCATTAGGTACGCGTCGCTGTTAGTAGAGGAAAACAGAGGATTTGGTGGACTTTGGTAGCACATTCATTCTCTTTATTGACTTTGATCTCTTCCGCCTGTGACTTATGGACCTACCTCTATCATAAAGATATTTATGGAAGTATCATTTTAAGGAAGCAGTAGTATTACAAAATATAATTTTCAAAGGCGTGTTTCTGCGGATAAGGTTGCCCCTGTTCCCATTCATGCTTGACTTCACCTAAAAGCTAAAACAAGGACGCAGGGCGAGTGTGAACATCGTGACTTATACAGGAATATCCTTTTATTTCCATTTTTATAATAGCTGAGACCGGGTTTCTTTGTCATGTTGCCCTTTTTTTTTTTTTTTTTTTTGACCTGGAACTTTGTTATGTTGCTGGGAACTTGGAAGTTGGCATACATTTGAGTCTAACAAGGTTTCTTTTCCTATTACATGTGGACCAATAATATATAAGACTTTGCAAACGGTTCACAAGAAATCTGTTTTTCCAGCAGACGGCGATATATTATGAAGGTTGCGTGATGTTTTTGGTCTACACTGCAACTTCTTTTTTCCTCTTTAAGCGAAATCTTTGGGGAAAAAACAAAAGTGGTGTACAGTCCACTTCCTTGCGTAATACTTGTTTCAATTGCTGATCAAAATGGGTCTTTGAAATGGAGCTTCGAGATTGGCACTCGATGACAAATCTTCTTTATGTGCTCTCCATTGCCCAGTTTTTATCTCTGCTCTCTCACACTTCAAGTGCTGCTGACCACCTGACCCAATCTCAGTCAATATCCGGAGGTAAGACCCTAGTTTCTGGAGATGGAAGTTTTGAATTGGGCTTCTTCAGTCTAGGTGGTTCAGAAAAGCTCTACTTGGGAGTATGGTACAAGAACATCCCCGTCAAAACTATTGTGTGGGTTGCCAATCGGGAAAATCCAGTCAAAGACAAGTCTGGCGTGTTGAAATTAGACAGACAGGGGAACCTCGTGCTTCTCAGCCAAAACAAGACCGTTGTTTGGTCAGCAAATCCCGCGAGAAAGGTCCTGAACCCAATTGTTCAGCTTCTTGGTTCGGGAAATCTAGTATTAAGAGATGAGAAAGACGAAAATCCAGAAAATTACTTGTGGCAGAGCTTTGATTACCCTTCTGATACATTGTTGCCTGGAATGAAGTTAGGGTGGGATCTAAAAACTGGGCTGAACCGGACTCTAACTTCTTGGAAGAGTTGGGACGACCCTTCTTCCGGAGACTTTACGTGGGGACTTGTATTTAATGGTTACCCCGAAGTGGTGATGTGGAAGGGTTCGGCAGAGTACTACAGAAGTGGACCCTGGAATGGCCTCAGGTTCGATGGTGCCCCAGAATTAAGGAACAATCCTCTTTTTGGGTTCGATTTTGTGTCCACTGAGGATCAGTTGTATTATACCTACTACCTCAAGAATAAGTCAATGATTTCAAGAATGGTCCTGAACCAAACCGTTTATTCTCGGCAGCGCTTCATATGGATCGAAGAGGCTCAAAGTTGGAGGCTTTATGCATCTGTTCCAAGAGACAACTGTGATGACTATAATCTTTGTGGTCCTTATGGAAATTGCATCATGGGTGAGTCTCCAGTGTGCCAGTGTTTAAGTGGGTTTAATCCCAAATCACCACAGAGCTGGGATATGATGGACTGGACTCAAGGGTGCGTACGCAGTCAACCATTAAGCTGCGAGGACAAGAATAAAGTAGGATTCAAGAAATTTAGCGGGCTGAAATATCCTGATTCTATGCATTCTTGGGTCAATAGGAGTATGAACCTTCAAGAATGTATGGAGAAGTGCTTGGGAAACTGTTCTTGCACAGCTTATGCAAACTCAGATATCAGAGGAGGAGGTAGTGGATGTATCTTGTGGTTTGGTGACCTCATGGATATCAGACAGATTCCTGGTGATAGTCGAGATCTATATATTCGGATGAAAACTTCTGAGATAGGTAAGCCCCTGATCTCTCTTTTACACTTTGGCTTTTGATATTGTAACGAGTCATGAGGTAGCAATACTTGATGATTTCATATACTCGCTTTTGTCACAATTTAATGCTCTCTGTTTTTTTCCCCCTCCCCTGACCAACTCAATATTTCTTTGACAAATGATGAAGCTGTGAAAGACGGACATAAGATGAAGGTGGCTGCGATTATCATCATTGTTGCCTCAGTTGTTGTGATAATTTTGATTTTGTTCTACATTGGCAAGACCATGAAATTGTTCACAGGTACTGTTTTTTGTTTCAATGAATCGCTATTACATATCGAACAAGATTAATCAATTCTAGTCGCAGCTTACTCTCTCTCTCTCTCTCTCTCTCGCGCGCGCGCGCGCGTCCGCGCGCGCGCGTAGGGAGGCACATGCAATATGTAATCCTAGATGCTAAAGTTGACTTGAGCGCTTATACTGAACATCCATCCTCGTATTTTCACTAAAATCTGTAATTTTGCTTACCTTTTTATCTTCCTGTGGTAACAAAGTGGGTCTGCAAATTATTAGTTAAATTGTTTCTATGATCAACATTATGCAAACCACGGCCTGAGAAAACATACGATCTTAATTCTTTCAAGACTGTAATCTTAAATGATTTTTTTTTCCATCTTAAATGATGTTTTTATTTTTACTTTAAGACATAACTTTGGCCCACATTACTGAACCTTTCTGTTTCTTCTGCCAATCTTTTATTTAAATTACTGGGATTTCAATCGGATGAGAAAACAAACACGATGTACTTTAGGCATTGTTAGACAACATATTTTGTCTAGTAGAGTCAACCTTCCACTTTTGTTGTTCACATTACAACAGAGGAAACAGAGGACAACCTGATGGCACAATATAATGATGAAGACGACCAAGAAGATTTGGAGCTTCCTTTCCTTGACCTCCCCACAATTGTCAAAGCAACTGATGACTTCGCAATCAGCAAGAAACTTGGACAAGGTGGATTCGGGGCTGTATACAGGGTAATCCTGAAGCATGCTAGTCTAATGAAGTATGATTCACCTTAGTATTTATGCCTATGCTTTATGTGTCTTAATTTTAGGGTATGCTTGTGGATGGAAAAGAAATTGCAGTGAAGAGGCTTTCACAAAGTTCTGGACAAGGGTTGAATGAATTCAAGAACGAAGTCATATTGATTTCCAAGCTACAACATCGAAATCTTGTTAAACTTCTTGGTTGTTGCATCCAAGGAGAAGAGAAAATGCTTGTCTATGAGTACATGCCCAACAAAAGCTTGGACTCTTTTATCTTTGGTTTGTTTCTCCCACTATATAGTAATAATTGATCTTGAATCCTAAGAAGTTTTCCATGTCTTTTCTCCTTCATATTCTGTTCCCCCTCTCTCTTACCTGAGTAGTTAAGCTGAAAATGAATTAATCATACTTATATCTTGCCAGATAATGTAAGATGTAAGGTTCTAGATTGGCCTAGGCGCTTCAACATTGTTTGTGGAGTTGCTCGAGGGCTTTTGTATCTTCATCAAGATTCAAGATTGAGGATCATACATAGAGATCTTAAAGCAAGTAATATTTTACTTGACAATGAGTTGAATCCAAAGATTTCAGACTTTGGTATGGCTAAAACTTTTGGAGGAGACCAAACTGAAGGAAATACTAACAGAGTGGTTGGAACATAGTAAGTAGTCATAATTCTATTAATTGTTAACATTTACTTCTAACTAAACACATCTTGACCATTTATTTCATAATTTTTTTTCAGTGGTTACATGGCACCTGAATATGCTATTCATGGACTGTTCTCAGTGAAATCAGATGTATTCAGTTTTGGTGTATTATTACTGGAGATAGTAAGTGGAAAAAAGAATAGAGAATTTATCCATTCAAACAAGAGTCTTAACCTTATTGGACAGGTAAGTTTAAAGTGTCAAAAGAATGAGACCTTTTCAGTGTTACCATTCTTGAAATCTTAAAAGTTTGACAAATATTTGCATGTTTATCAGGCATGGAGACTTTGGAAAGAAGGCAGATCTTCAGAGTTAATTGATTCACGCTTGGATGATATATTTGATCTTTCCGAAGCATTGCGTTGCATCCATATCAGCCTTTTATGTCTGCAACAACATCCTGAAGATAGGCCAAGCATGTCTAACGTGGTTGTTATGTTAAGCAGTGAGAGTGCCATACCCGAACCTACGGAACCTGCTTATATCATAGAGAAGAAATTTCCAGGAACAGACTCTTCTAGCAAGCATCAGTTTTCTTCAACTAATGAAATAAGTGTTACCATGTTAGAGCCTCGATAGGGAACTATTTATGTGACCTTTACTGCTTAACTGATCTATATAAGATGGCACGTTGCATGTTGCTCCTGTGCTTACTGATACGACATATGTGAATCATTTGGGGAGTGCTTTAGTACAACTGACTTTGGAAAGCCCTGAATGCCAAGCATTCCACTTTTGGCTTGTAAACTTTTTCTAATTTAAAGCAGAGGGGCATGTAATGAACACGATATTTATGAATCTGTGATGTGTTCCAGGTACCTCGTTGTCAATTAATGGCATAAAAGCAGGGTCCATTTCAGTAAATCTTTCACATTTGGTAGGGGGCAAGAATTCTAGCCAGAATGTAAATTTAGGTCTCACAAATTGTAGCTATCTGTCGAGTACATAAAAAAAAAAGCGAAACACGTTAGGAGTAAATCTTAAGGGAAAGTGGCTTTGCCAATAGAGGCATAGAAGTTGAGGGGTTGCTCTCAAATACAGAGGAGTTAAACGTCAACTACTCCAAATTATTTTCTTGATTATTGTCTAGTAGCCCTTCATCCTGGTTTTCTCTGCCCTCCATAGCATAATTAATCACCGATTTGGTTCTCTCTTTTTTGTGCAAATTTATTTGTTCATTTACTTTATACTCGTCCCTATGGTCAAAAGCTAGCTGGAAACTAGGTTAAGAAATTTGAATTTCCAATCAAAACTGACTGTTTTAGAACGTCGCCATCCCTTCACTTTTCCCACACTCCTTTCCTTTACTTGAATTTTCCTCTCTGATTAGCACTGGTTTTACTTTTGTCAAAATCTACTTTAAATTGAAGTGGATATAATCAAATTCATTGTCAAAGTCTAAATGCAAAGTCACTGCTTAAATTCCTTCATTTAGCATTTTTCGTTAATGAAATCAATTTTGATCTTATTATATGCATATGTACGGATACATTGTCTCTCACGGTTCATGTCTGTGACTTGTACTGATATAAATAATTCACATCTATGGTGACTATTAAATTAAGTGATTACCTGCAGTAGAAGAATGATTCTTGGCCTTTTTTATCTCTCAAATAAGCCATTCTTAAATTATTTTGTTAAGTTTAGTTCATACTTCACAGTGTTATGCAAAATCTAAAATTAGTCTTATTATTTATGGTTTCTAATTAGTTACTATAATTTCAGATATGTTTTAATTTTGACATTGATATATTGATCATGCCCTAAAAGCAGTTTATTAATTCGCGATAAGCATGGATTCGAGAGGGGAAAAAAATTAAGTGGGACGTACCGTAGTGCTTATAAATCCATAGAAAGTAGTTGTCAAAAAAAAAATCCATAGAAAGTATGTGGTTTGGTGATGGATTTTTAACATGCTGGTTTAATTTTAATCCAGGGGTCAACCTTGTTCTAGTCCAGTTAATGGGATGGATTAATGCGAATTTTTAATTGCTGGTTTCTCATCATGTTTCGCTTATAATATGTTGTCTTCACTTGCTTTCATGTTTTTTTTTTTTTACAATACTCAAATCCTGCATACTGGTCGTTGAAGCACACAGCATAAAACAAAACACAATAGAGCACCTTTGAAAAATATGAACAAATGACGAATTGAAAGGTTGTATTTTTTAGCGAACGATACTCCATATTGTTAATTATAATTTAAATAAAATTATATAGTTGACCAAATATACATAGTTAATTTTTTTCTGATAATATTATTATTACTACCACTGTATAAAGTCGGACAGGGGGCGAATAATAATGTGTGCATGTAGCCGAGCCACGTGGATCAGGGGATAAGGTGGGGGCACCAGCCTGCGGGATGGGGAAGCAAATCCCCCACGTTTTTATATATTTAGGACGTCACTTCAATAACGTACGAGACAATAATAATCAATCAGAATAACGACACGTATCAGTAGCCGTTGGATTGAATAGTACTCCTCCGGTCTTAATATAAGACCCATTTAACTAGTTTGATTAGATTAAGGAAGTTAGGTAAGTTAGTTAATTATAAAAAAAGTGACACATTTTTCCTAAAACACCATAATCATCTTTCTTAATACCTCATCTCCCTCTTTCACTTGATTATGGTTGAGAGAGCATCATAGGGGTAATTTAGGAAAACTGATAAATATGAGAAATGGGTCTTATATTTAGGACCAAAACTAACTCAACAATTTGGTCTTATATTAAGGACCGGAGTAGTATTTGGAATGACAAATCCCTCTTCAAACAAGCATCTATTTCTCCAGTTCCATAGCATCCAACAAGTGATCCCAAAAGTAATCACTTCTTTCTTATTCCTCCTCCCAAGATTTCATCTAAACCAATCACGATTTTGTAGTAAGTAAAATTCTGAATTAAGGTTTTTCTTCTCCTAGCCGTTCCCAAATCATCCTTGCAACATAGCAATCCCTCATAACATGCATTAGAGATTCTTCTTCTTCACTGCATCTAAAACAACTAGCATTTCCTCCCAATATTCTACTTCTTCTTTTGCTGTGAGTAACCGGTTGTGAGTTGCTAGCCATAACAAAAACTTGCACTCTCTAGGTCCCTTCCAATGCCAAATTCTATTCCACAATATATCCTTCACTCCTCCTTCTTGTTTCAGTTTGTTATACATATCAGCAACAACGTATTTATTTTGGAGTGATGAACCCCATTTAACAACGTCACTACCATATATATTCTTTGGTGGTGGTACTGCAAGAATTAATCTCATATCCTCCTCAAACAACATACCTTCCAGCTTCAACAATCCCAATTTCCATCAACATTAACCATTTCACTAGCCTTACAATTGAAAGCTCCTCACTTAATTGCATATTACATCTGTCTATTAGTCTTCTGCCCTCCTCAACCCAACAATCCTTCCAAAAATGCACTTCCCTTCCATTATTTATTTCCCATACCACACTACTAGTTAACTGAGGCCATAAGCGAGCAAGATTTTTCCAGATTCATAATCTGTAGTCTTTACAACACATTCCCTTCTTAAATTGACACTCCTACCATATTTTCCACTTAAGACCTTTGAGCATAGATTATCTAGTTTTGCAATTAGATTCCACCCAATCCTTCCCAAGAGCGCATCATTCATTACTGTCATATATTTCAATCCATAACCTCCTTTCTCCTTTGAAGTGCATAAAACATCCCAACTCACTAAATTCTTTTTGTTCTCATTATTGTTCCATATAAAATCTCTTTGGATCTTCTCTCATTTTTGCTTCACACCCACCGGAATGTGAGAATGTTGCATATGAAAAACAGCCATTTGATTAGTGATAGATTGCACCAAAGTAAGTCTACTGGCTAAGGAAAGATTCTGTTTCTTCCATCCACTAAGCTTGCTTTGCATTCTATGTACAAGGAACTGAAATATTATTATTACTACCACTATATAAAGTAGGACAGGTGCGAATAATAATGTGTCTATGTAGCCGAGCCACGTGGATCAGGGGATAAGGTGGGGGCACCAGCCTGCGGGATGGGAAGCAAAATAACGTGTACTCCTCTGGTCCTATTTATAGGCACTTCCAGCATATTTTATACAGACCAATAAAAACCTTAAACTGCAATAATTCTGTCTTAAAACATAACAATTTTCCAATTTTACCTCTGTATAATACTTTGAAAATAAAAAGAATAAAACTATTGAATGATGGGTGGAAGGAATTACTCGTAAATAGCATTGCATCGTGCACAGATAAGCACCGAACTTAAATGCCACATGGCCCTTCATCAACCAATCATTTTAAAAGATGGTGCTGCCCACGGATCGGAACAGGTGAATAAAAAGACAGACAGAGGGAGTGGAAGAGATGAATAGAGAGAGAGAGAGAGAAAGCCACAGGAAAAGTCGGGAATAATGGCATAGGAAGAAGACAAAATTAAAGCATACAGTAAGTATTTAGCATTGGAAAGAGGAACGAAGAAAATGTACGAAGTCTTCAGAAGAAAATGTGCCAGCAATTTAATAAGGGCAATTCTGTACATCCATCTGAAAAATTACATCAGGTGCCCAATATATAGGACCAAAATTTACACTCTCTCTTCCCTATATAAAGGACCAGAGGAGTATGTACTATGTAGTGTGGACCCGACGAAAATCCCCACGTTTTTATATATTTAGGACGTCACTTCAATAACGTACGAGACAATAATAATCAATCAGAATAACGACACGTATCAGTAGCCGTTGGATTGAATAGTATTTGGAATGAAAATTGAATTCTCCAAAATCAACATTTCAATTGTAGTAGTAACCATGCAGAAAAATTTATCCAATGTATCTGAAAGAAGTTATAAGTGTTTCTAAGTAACTCCAAAGAAGCAAAAAAGACTCATCATCAATAATAGCCCAAAACGCTTCTGCGGCAGGGCAAATCTCTATTTCTTTTCCTTCTTTTGGAAAAGGGTTAGAAAATGTTGATGAACAAATATTCACCATTGAATCTATACATTATAAATATATTAGTTATAATTAAGTTGTATGAAATGAGAGAGATATCCATGGTCGATGAGATGTAGCACCTGAAGAGATTTGTTTTTGGACGAGTTGAAGTCATTTGGACGACGCAAGGAAGTTTATGGCGTTATGGCCCTGGGAGAAGGAAAAAGACGCCTCACGTGGGTACTATGATACATGATATACTGGTTTTTAATATAAAGAGTTTGTTGATTATTTGAGTAAATTAAGAAAATTAGTTAAATTAATTATTTATAATAAATATGTATTATCTTTCATAAAATGACTTTGTTAATCATATATATTGGTTAAAACTAGTATTTGATAATGAAACTTTTAAAATGTGTAATTACTAAAAGAACTATTTTAAATTTTTTTATAAATATAAAAAAAATAAATAAATTGAAATTATATTTATGATAAATTTTCCAAGCCTTGGATGTGGTCCTGATCACCACGTAAATCGACCAACTCCATAGAATTACCACACACGTAGGTAATTACTAATTATCTCTAATTAATGACCTGCCTCCACCGGAATACACTGTGCAACACTACCGTCTCCACCGTTACACCCGGCCCAAACCCGAACAAGACTCCCCATTCTTGTCCTTCTCCGGTGGTTGCTTTTCCTTCCCTCAACGACTTCTTCCTCATCTCGTCCAGTACGAACAAAACGACGTGCTCCACATATTTCCATACTCAGTCAAGATGTGCCTCGTCGTTTGCAGCTTCTCCTCCTTGAGCCCTAAGCTGGCCTCCACCTTATCCAGAATGGCCCATCCACCCGGGTGGACGACCCAAAATATGGAGTTCCAGTCGTCGATGCCGATGGGTGTCATGGCTTCCACCAAGCACTTCTCGATATTCTCCGAGATGATGCCTGGCAACGTTTTTAGCAATTGGACCATGAGGCCCGCCTCTCGCAAGTGTCCTTCAACGGCTCCCTCTGAGTCTGGTAGCAGGGTTTGTGCTGCGGATACCAGTTGGAAAATGGGACGCTCCACGGAGGTGTCCGGGTCGGCGCCTATGATCATCGCGGCTGCACCGTCACCAACAAGGCTTGGCCTAAGAGGGCCCCGAGGTGGGTGTCGGAGGGACCGTGGAAACAAACTGCAGTGATCTCAGAGCAGACAACGAGAATACGTGCACCCCTGTTGTTCTCAGCCAAGTCCTTGGCGACGCGGAGGACGGTGCCGCCGGCATAGCAGCCTTGTTGGTAC
>NW_021636549.1:0-45565 GCF_004799145.2 Neltuma alba | reverse complement strand
TATGTGTGTGTGTTTTTGGGTGTTTCGAAAGATAAATGAAATTGATTATTGGGGAACTAAAATATTATGATTTATGCTTCTTGTTGCAGGTTAGCAGGCTTTGATGACATCTAACATTGGGTTTAACATTGAGGAGTAATTTTTTTAGTGTAAATAGAATTTTTGAACCCTTAATTTTTTTGGGAGAATAGCTGATAGAGAGGTTATCCTTTTTGTAAATGATGTTAACTGGGTAGGATATATTTGTAATCTGAATGACAAGGAAACATTAGGTGGTGGTTTAATCTTAATGTTAACTTGTCATTTGAATACAAGTTATGTAACTTCTGTCATAGGCGTACTGGTTTTTGATAAATATCATCACTTCAGTAGTCAATTCCATTATACATGTAGTAAAGTCTGAATGTTAATATAAACATATTATGATGTTCTTTAGGTGTACTTGTATGCTATTTTGTCAACACATTTTACCATTTGCTTAAACTCCTCCAAGGGAGATGGTGGAAGTTTCCAATGGGCATGACCGGAGTGGTTAATTTGATTACAAATGCTGTTATTCACATTACAAATGTTGTTATATCATTATCGGGGGTAGTAAAATTGGCTGAAAATAGATGTTATTTGGATTTGAAAGAAATGAGTTAACAAATGACAATAGTGAGATAGTAACTCTTATTACAAAAGTTGTAATTCACATTACAAATATTATCATTATCAGGGTAGTAAAATTGGCTCCAAATACATGTTAAATTCATTTTCACATTAATTAGTTGCAAATGGCAATAGCGAAATGTAACTCTCATTACGAAAGTTGTAATTCACATTACAAATGTTGTCATTATCATTATCGGGAGTATGAAATTAGCTCCAAATATATATTATTTGGGTTTGAAATAAACGAGTTGCAATGACAATAGCGAGATGATAACTCTTATTACAAAAATTGTAATTCATATTACAAATGTTGTCATTATCATTATCGGAGTAGTGAAATTGACTCCAAATATATGTTACTTTGGTTAAAAATAGTTGTAAATGACAATACGGAAGTGGTCATTTTCATTACGAATGTTGTTAATCTCATTACGTGTGTAGTGAAATTTGGGTTCAAATATATGTAATTGGGGGTACAAATAATTGAGTTGCAAATACCATGACAGAAGTTACAACTTTCATTATGCATGCTGTAATTATCATTACTTGTTTAGTGAAATTATTCCAAAAAAAGATTTAAATTAAGCCAACAAATATCATAACTTACAACCTACAACCATAAGTCAAGTATTTTGATAATATCTGGACACTACTTTCACAAATACTATATGTTTAATTTATGTAATCTTTACTACTATCACAGATGCTGTCTTTTGGTCAGTGTGGTGGCTTCATTTGATGAAAATAAGCTCAATGCTTTGTCATGTCTTGAATTAAGGTCATGATTCACTAGCCACCACACGAATGCATAATTCAGTAACTTGAAACTGATTTTTCAGCTCCTACTTTGAGCTCACCATTATATCAGCTTCATTAAACAGTCTTGAATCCCGCAACCATTATATCAGCTTTCAGAACATGCTAATATATAATTCAGATTCATTAAACAATCTTTGAACACCATTATATCAGCTTTTAAATTTCCAAAACTTGAATCCCGCAACCTCAAGCATTAATAGCCCCAGCAGTAATGAACACACACACATGCTTGTAAGATGACATGCCATAGCCACTCACTGCCCTGATAATGATAACAACAACATTTGTAATGTGAATAACAGCATTTGTAATCAAATTAACCACTCCGATCATGCCCATTGGCAACTTCCACCATCTCCCTTGGAGGAATTAAGCAAATGGTAAAATGTGTTGACAAAATAGCATACAAGTACACCTAAAAAGACATCATAATATGTTTATATTAACATTCAGACTTTACTACATGTATAATGGAATTGACTACTGAAGTGATGATATTTATCAAAAACCAGTACGCCTATGACAGAAGTTACATAACTTGTATTCAAATGACAAGTTAACATTAAGATTAAACTACCACCTAATGTTTTCTTGTCATTCAGATTACAAATATATCCTACCCAGTTACATCATTTACAAAAAGGATAACCTCTCTATCAGCTATTCTCCCAAAAAAATTAAGGGTTCAAAAGTTATTCTATTTACACTAAAAAAATTACTCCTCAATGTTAAACCAATGTTAGATGTCATCAAAGCCTGCTAACCTGCAACAAAGAAGCATAAATCAATATTTTAGTTCCTCAATAATCAATTTCATTTATCTTTCGAAACACCCAAAAAACACACACACATCCACTTATTCCATTAACAACTTAAATATAGGATTTTACAACTTCACTAATGAGTTTAACAACACTGGCCACCTCATGCTTACTGTTTGTCACCATTTTTCCATTTCCGACGCGTCACTCTCTCATCCTGGTCAAATTCTTCATTCAACCCCTCTACACTCACAGACCCATTCCCATTCGAGATTGCAGCAAAAAGCAAGTCAAGAAATCGGGTGATACTAGAGTTTTAACGGAAAAATTGCTTACCTTTTCCCTCTTTCCAGATTTCAACCCTTGCTCTAACTTCGTTTTCGCAGCTCTCTCTCTCTCTTCTGGTATATATTATTGTTTTCTTCCAGTTCATATACTTCAGAGAGGTTCAGGGCATTTTAGTCTTTCTACCGAATTGACACAAAATTCCAGATTGATACCCCATACCCATTTGGTCATTTCAGTTATTTGTATGCCAATTTTGTCATTTCCAATTTCAATAGTCATTTTTTGTCATTTTCCCAAAATTTAAAATATATACATATATTTGTATTTAATAAGGGCATGTACAATTGGACTAGCTGCTAGACATGTATCTTGGGTTAGGTTATTGATAGTTTAGGGGTGTGAACAACTGCATAAATTCATGCTTGTATCAGGTCATTCCATTAATGAAATGTGATAAAGGTATTTTTTTCAACAAAAAAAACAATCAATGACCATTAAAAATTAAGAACAATTTATTCTCATATTTCCCAAGTGATACAACATATTTGGGTTATTGAGGAGTAATTAATTAAAAAGTGCCTCATGATTTAACGAAGGAGAATAGAGAGGGCATTTATTTTTCATATTAATAATATTAATTAGAGATAAAAATGAAATTTATATTTAATGGCATAACTAATTTTTAATTCAGGTAAAATAATAAAATGTTACTCATAATTTTGGATTAGAGTGAGTAAGTTTTATCCACAGTACATACCAGAAAAATTTTTACTCTCGCAGTTATTTAAACATCATCAAGAAAACTTTTGAGATGCCTATCGCAAGAAGCAGTAATTGAAATTTCTTTTTCTTTACCAGCACAGTAACTGAAATCTCTAAGAAAGAAACATTGCATAAAAGAATTTATAGACAAAAAGTGTTCTAAAATCACAAGAAGCGGTTATATTCACCGCGTCAGTTGTCATAACTTTTGCGGGCCAACTGTCTATTGTCAAGTTGACAACTTAACCAAAAGAGAGAACTTTCGCCGAGTTTATCTTTTTCCCGGTAGTGTGAAGTGAAACTTCCGATTGTCCAACTTGCACAATTGCTCATGGACGCTTTTATCCTTCAAGACCTTCTGCGAAAGCCATGGGCAAATTCTGGACTCCCAAAAAAGACGGGGAATTCACGTCTCCTGACCTGTAACTTAGTTGTCTCCCGCGGTTTTGTTCTTGGAAATCCCGATCCTTTTCTCTTTTTCCCCTTTTATATATATCCTTCCTTTCTCTTCCTCATGTATCTCCCGTCTCTCTCCATCTCTCTGCTTCTAAGCGTCTCCCTCTTTTTTTCAACTATGGCATCTCGAAACCCAGAAGTTAATTCCAGGATTACTTGCCTATTATGGCCAACAAGCTGGGTGGAGATGGCTTGATAGACGAACTGTGTAATGGGTTTGATCTATTAGTGGATTCTGATAAAGGGGTCATCACTTTCGACAGCCTCAAGAGGAATTCCGCTTTGCTGGGGCTACAGGATTTTGCCGATGAGGATCTTCGCTCGATGTTGAGAGAAGGGTGATTTTGACGGCGATGGCGCCCTGAATCAGTTAGAATTCTGCGTTTTGATGTTCAGATTGAGTCCTGAGCTTATGGAGGGATCAAAATTGTGGTTACAGGAAGTCCTTCAACAGGAACTCAAAGATTATGTCTGATTTTGGGATCTTTCTTCCATTTTAATTTGTCTATTGAAGGCAATTGCCTCGTTTAGTTGTAACCAAAAAGAAAGAAATGAAATGGAACAAATTATTCATTTGATTTTTCCTTGATATCCTTCGCTATTATGCCAGTGTACCACCCAAACACATTTGTTTTCTTTGACCATTTGGAGGATTGGCATTTGTTTGTGCTTGTTGTTCAAACATTACACACTTCTTTAGTTCTATTATATCTGAGTCTTCTTGGCGTCATTATTGGGCTTCACGGTTCATTACTTCATTAGGTACGCGTCGCTGTTAGTAGAGGAAAACAGAGGATTTGGTGGACTTTGGTAGCACATTCATTCTCTTTATTGACTTTGATCTCTTCCGCCTGTGACTTATGGACCTACCTCTATCATAAAGATATTTATGGAAGTATCATTTTAAGGAAGCAGTAGTATTACAAAATATAATTTTCAAAGGCGTGTTTCTGCGGATAAGGTTGCCCCTGTTCCCATTCATGCTTGACTTCACCTAAAAGCTAAAACAAGGACGCAGGGCGAGTGTGAACATCGTGACTTATACAGGAATATCCTTTTATTTCCATTTTTATAATAGCTGAGACCGGGTTTCTTTGTCATGTTGCCCTTTTTTTTTTTTTTTTTTTTGACCTGGAACTTTGTTATGTTGCTGGGAACTTGGAAGTTGGCATACATTTGAGTCTAACAAGGTTTCTTTTCCTATTACATGTGGACCAATAATATATAAGACTTTGCAAACGGTTCACAAGAAATCTGTTTTTCCAGCAGACGGCGATATATTATGAAGGTTGCGTGATGTTTTTGGTCTACACTGCAACTTCTTTTTTCCTCTTTAAGCGAAATCTTTGGGGAAAAAACAAAAGTGGTGTACAGTCCACTTCCTTGCGTAATACTTGTTTCAATTGCTGATCAAAATGGGTCTTTGAAATGGAGCTTCGAGATTGGCACTCGATGACAAATCTTCTTTATGTGCTCTCCATTGCCCAGTTTTTATCTCTGCTCTCTCACACTTCAAGTGCTGCTGACCACCTGACCCAATCTCAGTCAATATCCGGAGGTAAGACCCTAGTTTCTGGAGATGGAAGTTTTGAATTGGGCTTCTTCAGTCTAGGTGGTTCAGAAAAGCTCTACTTGGGAGTATGGTACAAGAACATCCCCGTCAAAACTATTGTGTGGGTTGCCAATCGGGAAAATCCAGTCAAAGACAAGTCTGGCGTGTTGAAATTAGACAGACAGGGGAACCTCGTGCTTCTCAGCCAAAACAAGACCGTTGTTTGGTCAGCAAATCCCGCGAGAAAGGTCCTGAACCCAATTGTTCAGCTTCTTGGTTCGGGAAATCTAGTATTAAGAGATGAGAAAGACGAAAATCCAGAAAATTACTTGTGGCAGAGCTTTGATTACCCTTCTGATACATTGTTGCCTGGAATGAAGTTAGGGTGGGATCTAAAAACTGGGCTGAACCGGACTCTAACTTCTTGGAAGAGTTGGGACGACCCTTCTTCCGGAGACTTTACGTGGGACTTGTATTTAATGGTTACCCCGAAGTGGTGATGTGGAAGGGTTCGGCAGAGTACTACAGAAGTGGACCCTGGAATGGCCTCAGGTTCGATGGTGCCCCAGAATTAAGGAACAATCCTCTTTTTGGGTTCGATTTTGTGTCCACTGAGGATCAGTTGTATTATACCTACTACCTCAAGAATAAGTCAATGATTTCAAGAATGGTCCTGAACCAAACCGTTTATTCTCGGCAGCGCTTCATATGGATCGAAGAGGCTCAAAGTTGGAGGCTTTATGCATCTGTTCCAAGAGACAACTGTGATGACTATAATCTTTGTGGTCCTTATGGAAATTGCATCATGGGTGAGTCTCCAGTGTGCCAGTGTTTAAGTGGGTTTAATCCCAAATCACCACAGAGCTGGGATATGATGGACTGGACTCAAGGGTGCGTACGCAGTCAACCATTAAGCTGCGAGGACAAGAATAAAGTAGGATTCAAGAAATTTAGCGGGCTGAAATATCCTGATTCTATGCATTCTTGGGTCAATAGGAGTATGAACCTTCAAGAATGTATGGAGAAGTGCTTGGGAAACTGTTCTTGCACAGCTTATGCAAACTCAGATATCAGAGGAGGAGGTAGTGGATGTATCTTGTGGTTTGGTGACCTCATGGATATCAGACAGATTCCTGGTGATAGTCGAGATCTATATATTCGGATGAAAACTTCTGAGATAGGTAAGCCCCTGATCTCTCTTTTACACTTTGGCTTTTGATATTGTAACGAGTCATGAGGTAGCAATACTTGATGATTTCATATACTCGCTTTTGTCACAATTTAATGCTCTCTTTTTTTTCCCCCTCCCCTGACCAACTCAATATTTCTTTGACAAATGATGAAGCTGTGAAAGACGGACATAAGATGAAGGTGGCTGCGATTATCATCATTGTTGCCTCAGTTGTTGTGATAATTTTGATTTTGTTCTACATTGGCAAGACCATGAAATTGTTCACAGGTACTGTTTTTTGTTTCAATGAATCGCTATTACATATCGAACAAGATTAATCAATTCTAGTCGCAGCTTACTCTCTC
This sequence comes from Neltuma alba, assembly GCF_004799145.2. Classification (NCBI taxonomy): domain Eukaryota; kingdom Viridiplantae; phylum Streptophyta; class Magnoliopsida; order Fabales; family Fabaceae; genus Neltuma; species Neltuma alba. Next base: position 38,737 of record NW_021636549.1, on the reverse strand, counting down.
TCTCTCTCTCTCTCTCGCGCGCGCGCGCGCGTCCGCGCGCGCGCGTAGGGAGGCACATGCAATATGTAATCCTAGATGCTAAAGTTGACTTGAGCGCTTATACTGAACATCCATCCTCGTATTTTCACTAAAATCTGTAATTTTGCTTACCTTTTTATCTTCCTGTGGTAACAAAGTGGGTCTGCAAATTATTAGTTAAATTGTTTCTATGATCAACATTATGCAAACCACGGCCTGAGAAAACATACGATCTTAATTCTTTCAAGACTGTAATCTTAAATGATTTTTTTTTCCATCTTAAATGATGTTTTTATTTTTACTTTAAGACATAACTTTGGCCCACATTACTGAACCTTTCTGTTTCTTCTGCCAATCTTTTATTTAAATTACTGGGATTTCAATCGGATGAGAAAACAAACACGATGTACTTTAGGCATTGTTAGACAACATATTTTGTCTAGTAGAGTCAACCTTCCACTTTTGTTGTTCACATTACAACAGAGGAAACAGAGGACAACCTGATGGCACAATATAATGATGAAGACGACCAAGAAGATTTGGAGCTTCCTTTCCTTGACCTCCCCACAATTGTCAAAGCAACTGATGACTTCGCAATCAGCAAGAAACTTGGACAAGGTGGATTCGGGGCTGTATACAGGGTAATCATGAAGCATGCTAGTCTAATGAAGTATGATTCACCTTAGTATTTATGCCTATGCTTTATGTGTCTTAATTTTAGGGTATGCTTGTGGATGGAAAAGAAATTGCAGTGAAGAGGCTTTCACAAAGTTCTGGACAAGGGTTGAATGAATTCAAGAACGAAGTCATATTGATTTCCAAGCTACAACATCGAAATCTTGTTAAACTTCTTGGTTGTTGCATCCAAGGAGAAGAGAAAATGCTTGTCTATGAGTACATGCCCAACAAAAGCTTGGACTCTTTTATCTTTGGTTTGTTTCTCCCACTATATAGTAATAATTGATCTTGAATCCTAAGAAGTTTTCCATGTCTTTTCTCCTTCATATTCTGTTCCCCCTCTCTCTTACCTGAGTAGTTAAGCTGAAAATGAATTAATCATACTTATATCTTGCCAGATAATGTAAGATGTAAGGTTCTAGATTGGCCTAGGCGCTTCAACATTGTTTGTGGAGTTGCTCGAGGGCTTTTGTATCTTCATCAAGATTCAAGATTGAGGATCATACATAGAGATCTTAAAGCAAGTAATATTTTACTTGACAATGAGTTGAATCCAAAGATTTCAGACTTTGGTATGGCTAAAACTTTTGGAGGAGACCAAACTGAAGGAAATACTAACAGAGTGGTTGGAACATAGTAAGTAGTCATAATTCTATTAATTGTTAACATTTACTTCTAACTAAACACATCTTGACCATTTATTTCATAATTTTTTTCAGTGGTTACATGGCACCTGAATATGCTATTCATGGACTGTTCTCAGTGAAATCAGATGTATTCAGTTTTGGTGTATTATTACTGGAGATAGTAAGTGGAAAAAAGAATAGAGAATTTATCCATTCAAACAAGAGTCTTAACCTTATTGGACAGGTAAGTTTAAAGTGTCAAAAGAATGAGACCTTTTCAGTGTTACCATTCTTGAAATCTTAAAAGTTTGACAAATATTTGCATGTTTATCAGGCATGGAGACTTTGGAAAGAAGGCAGATCTTCAGAGTTAATTGATTCACGCTTGGATGATATATTTGATCTTTCCGAAGCATTGCGTTGCATCCATATCAGCCTTTTATGTCTGCAACAACATCCTGAAGATAGGCCAAGCATGTCTAACGTGGTTGTTATGTTAAGCAGTGAGAGTGCCATACCCGAACCTACGGAACCTGCTTATATCATAGAGAAGAAATTTCCAGGAACAGACTCTTCTAGCAAGCATCAGTTTTCTTCAACTAATGAAATAAGTGTTACCATGTTAGAGCCTCGATAGGGAACTATTTATGTGACCTTTACTGCTTAACTGATCTATATAAGATGGCACGTTGCATGTTGCTCCTGTGCTTACTGATACGACATATGTGAATCATTTGGGGAGTGCTTTAGTACAACTGACTTTGGAAAGCCCTGAATGCCAAGCATTCCACTTTTGGCTTGTAAACTTTTTCTAATTTAAAGCAGAGGGGCATGTAATGAACACGATATTTATGAATCTGTGATGTGTTCCAGGTACCTCGTTGTCAATTAATGGCATAAAAGCAGGGTCCATTTCAGTAAATCTTTCACATTTGGTAGGGGGCAAGAATTCTAGCCAGAATGTAAATTTAGGTCTCACAAATTGTAGCTATCTGTCGAGTACATAAAAAAAAAAAGCGAAACACGTTAGGAGTAAATCTTAAGGGAAAGTGGCTTTGCCAATAGAGGCATAGAAGTTGAGGGGTTGCTCTCAAATACAGAGGAGTTAAACGTCAACTACTCCAAATTATTTTCTTGATTATTGTCTAGTAGCCCTTCATCCTGGTTTTCTCTGCCCTCCATAGCATAATTAATCACCGATTTGGTTCTCTCTTTTTTGTGCAAATTTATTTGTTCATTTACTTTATACTCGTCCCTATGGTCAAAAGCTAGCTGGAAACTAGGTTAAGAAATTTGAATTTCCAATCAAAACTGACTGTTTTAGAACGTCGCCATCCCTTCACTTTTCCCACACTCCTTTCCTTTACTTGAATTTTCCTCTCTGATTAGCACTGGTTTTACTTTTGTCAAAATCTACTTTAAATTGAAGTGGATATAATCAAATTCATTGTCAAAGTCTAAATGCAAAGTCACTGCTTAAATTCCTTCATTTAGCATTTTTCGTTAATGAAATCAATTTTGATCTTATTATATGCATATGTACGGATACATTGTCTCTCACGGTTCATGTCTGTGACTTGTACTGATATAAATAATTCACATCTATGGTGACTATTAAATTAAGTGATTACCTGCAGTAGAAGAATGATTCTTGGCCTTTTTTTATCTCTCAAATAAGCCATTCTTAAATTATTTTGTTAAGTTTAGTTCATACTTCACAGTGTTATGCAAAATCTAAAATTAGTCTTATTATTTATGGTTTCTAATTAGTTACTATAATTTCAGATATGTTTTAATTTTGACATTGATATATTGATCATGCCCTAAAAGCAGTTTATTAATTCGCGATAAGCATGGATTCGAGAGGGGAAAAAAATTAAGTGGGACGTACCGTAGTGCTTATAAATCCATAGAAAGTAGTTGTCAAAAAAAAAATCCATAGAAAGTATGTGGTTTGGTGATGGATTTTTAACATGCTGGTTTAATTTTAATCCAGGGGTCAACCTTGTTCTAGTCCAGTTAATGGGATGGATTAATGCGAATTTTTAATTGCTGGTTTCTCATCATGTTTCGCTTATAATATGTTGTCTTCACTTGCTTTCATGTTTTTTTTTTTTACAATACTCAAATCCTGCATACTGGTCGTTGAAGCACACAGCATAAAACAAAACACAATAGAGCACCTTTGAAAAATATGAACAAATGACGAATTGAAAGGTTGTATTTTTTTAGCGAACGATACTCCATATTGTTAATTATAATTTAAATAAAATTATATAGTTGACCAAATATACATAGTTAATTTTTTTCTGATAATATTATTATTACTACCACTGTATAAAGTCGGACAGGGGGCGAATAATAATGTGTGCATGTAGCCGAGCCACGTGGATCAGGGGATAAGGTGGGGGCACCAGCCTGCGGGATGGGGAAGCAAATCCCCCACGTTTTTATATATTTAGGACGTCACTTCAATAACGTACGAGACAATAATAATCAATCAGAATAACGACACGTATCAGTAGCCGTTGGATTGAATAGTACTCCTCCGGTCTTAATATAAGACCCATTTAACTAGTTTGATTAGATTAAGGAAGTTAGGTAAGTTAGTTAATTATAAAAAAAGTGACACATTTTTCCTAAAACACCATAATCATCTTTCTTAATACCTCATCTCCCTCTTTCACTTGATTATGGTTGAGAGAGCATCATAGGGGTAATTTAGAGAAAACTGATAAATATGAGAAATGGGTCTTATATTTAGGACCAAAACTAACTCAACAATTTGGTCTTATATTAAGGACCGGAGTAGTATTTGGAATGACAAATCCCTCTTCAAACAAGCATCTATTTCTCCAGTTCCATAGCATCCAACAAGTGATCCCAAAAGTAATCACTTCTTTCTTATTCCTCCTCCCAAGATTTCATCTAAACCAATCACGATTTTGTAGTAAGTAAAATTCTGAATTAAGGTTTTCTTCTCCTAGCCGTTCCCAAATCATCCTTGCAACATAGCAATCCCTCATAACATGCATTAGAGATTCTTCTTCTTCACTGCATCTAAAACAACTAGCATTTCCTCCCAATATTCTACTTCTTCTTTTTGCTGTGAGTAACCGGTTGTGAGTTGCTAGCCATAACAAAACTTGCACTCTTCTAGGTCCCTTCCAATGCCAAATTCTATTCCACAATATATCCTTCACTCCTCCTTCTTGTTTCAGTTTGTTATACATATCAGCAACAACGTATTTATTTTGGAGTGATGAACCCCATTTAACAACGTCACTACCATATATATTCTTTGGTGGTGGTACTGCAAGAATTAATCTCATATCCTCCTCAAACAACATACCTTCCAGCTTCAACCAATCCCAATTTCCATCAACATTAACCATTTCACTAGCCTTACAATTTGAAAGCTCCTCACTTAATTGCATATTACATCTGTCTATTAGTCTTCTGCCCTCCTCAACCCAACAATCCTTCCAAAAATGCACTTCCCTTCCATTATTTATTTCCCATACCACACTACTAGTTAACTGAGGCCATAAGCGAGCAAGATTTTTCCAGATTCATAATCTGTAGTCTTTACAACACATTCCCTTCTTAAATTGACACTCCTACCATATTTTCCACTTAAGACCTTTGAGCATAGATTATCTAGTTTTGCAATTAGATTCCACCCAATCCTTCCCAAGAGCGCATCATTCATTACTGTCATATATTTCAATCCATAACCTCCTTTCTCCTTTGAAGTGCATAAAACATCCCAACTCACTACATTCTTTTTGTTCTCATTATTGTTCCATATAAAATCTCTTTGGATCTTCTCTCATTTTTGCTTCACACCCACCGGAATGTGAGAATGTTGCATATGAAAAACAGCCATTTGATTAGTGATAGATTGCACCAAAGTAAGTCTACTGGCTAAGGAAAGATTCTGTTTCTTCCATCCACTAAGCTTGCTTTGCATTCTATGTACAAGGAACTGAAATATTATTATTACTACCACTATATAAAGTAGGACAGGTGCGAATAATAATGTGTCTATGTAGCCGAGCCACGTGGATCAGGGGATAAGGTGGGGGCACCAGCCTGCGGGATGGGAAGCAAAATAACGTGTACTCCTCTGGTCCTATTTATAGGCACTTCCAGCATATTTTATACAGACCAATAAAAACCTTAAACTGTAATAATTCTGTCTTAAAACATAACAATTTTCCAATTTTACCTCTGTATAATACTTTGAAAATAAAAAGAATAAAACTATTGAATGATGGGTGGAAGGAATTACTCGTAAATAGCATTGCATCGTGCACAGATAAGCACCGAACTTAAATGCCACATGGCCCTTCATCAACCAATCATTTTAAAAGATAGTGCTGCCCACGGATCGGAACAGGTGAATAAAAAGACAGACAGAGGGAGTGGAAGAGATGAATAGAGAGAGAGAGAGAGAAAGCCACAGGAAAAGTCGGGAATAATGGCATAGGAAGAAGACAAAATTAAAGCATACAGTAAGTATTTAGCATTGGAAAGAGGAACGAAGAAAATGTACGAAGTCTTCAGAAGAAAATGTGCCAGCAATTTAATAAGGGCAATTCTGTACATCCATCTGAAAAATTACATCAGGTGCCCAATATATAGGACCAAAATTTACACTCTCTCTTCCCTATATAAAGGACCAGAGGAGTATGTACTATGTAGTGTGGACCCGACGAAAATCCCCACGTTTTTATATATTTAGGACGTCACTTCAATAACGTACGAGACAATAATAATCAATCAGAATAACGACACGTATCAGTAGCCGTTGGATTGAATAGTATTTGGAATGAAAATTGAATTCTCCAAAATCAACATTTCAATTGTAGTAGTAACCATGCAAGAAAAATTTTATCCCAATGTATCTGAAAGAAGTTATAAGTGTTTCTAAGTAACTCCAAAGAAGCAAAAAAGACTCATCATCAATAATAGCCCAAAACGCTTCTGCGGCAGGGCAAATCTCTATTTCTTTTCCTTCTTTTGGAAAAGGGTTAGAAAATGTTGATGAACAAATATTCACCATTGAATCTATACATTATAAATATATTAGTTATAATTAAGTTGTATGAAATGAGAGAGATATCCATGGTCGATGAGATGTAGCACCTGAAGAGATTTGTTTTTGGACGAGTTGAAGTCATTTGGACGACGCAAGGAAGTTTATGGCGTTATGGCCCTGGGAGAAGGAAAAAGACGCCTCACGTGGGTACTATGATACATGATATACTGGTTTTTAATATAAGAGTTTGTTGATTTATTTGAGTAAATTAAGAAAATTAGTTAAATTAATTATTTATAATAAATATGTATTATCTTTCATAAAATGACTTTGTTAATCATATATATTGGTTAAAACTAGTATTTGATAATGAAACTTTTAAAATGTGTAATTACTAAAAGAACTATTTTAAAATTTTTTTATAAATATAAAAAATAAAATAAATTGAAATTTTATATTTATGATAAATTTTCCAAGCCTTGGATGTGGTCCTGATCACCACGTAAATCGACCAACTCCATAGAATTACCACACACGTAGGTAATTACTAATTATCTCTAATTAATGACCTGCCTCCACCGGAATACTGTGCAACACTACCGTCTCCACCGTTACACCCGGCCCAAACCCGAACAAGACTCCCCATTCTTGTCCTTCTCCGGTGGTTGCTTTTCCTTCCCTCAACGACTTCTTCCTCATCTCGTCCAGTACGAACAAAACCGACGTGCTCCACATATTTCCATACTCAGTCAAGATGTGCCTCGTCGTTTGCAGCTTCTCCTCCTTGAGCCCTAAGCTGGCCTCCACCTTATCCAGAATGGCCCATCCACCCGGGTGGACGACCCAAAATATGGAGTTCCAGTCGTCGATGCCGATGGGTGTCATGGCTTCCACCAAGCACTTCTCGATATTCTCCGAGATGATGCCTGGCAACGTTTTTAGCAATTGGACCATGAGGCCCGCCTCTCGCAAGTGTCCTTCAACGGCTCCCTCTGAGTCTGGTAGCAGGGTTTGTGCTGCGGATACCAGTTGGAAAATGGGACGCTCCACGGAGGTGTCCGGGTCGGCGCCTATGATCATCGCGGCTGCACCGTCACCAAACAAGGCTTGGCCTAAGAGGGCCCCGAGGTGGGTGTCGGAGGGACCGTGGAAACAAACTGCAGTGATCTCAGAGCAGACAACGAGAATACGTGCACCCCTGTTGTTCTCAGCCAAGTCCTTGGCGACGCGGAGGACGGTGCCGCCGGCATAGCAGCCTTGTTGGTACATCATGAGACGCCTAACGGAGGGTCGGAGGCCAAGAAGCTTGATCAGCTGGTAATCGGCGCCGGGCATGTCGACGCTGCAAGAGGTATAGAAGATAAGGTGGGTGATCTCTGACTTGGGTCTGCCCCATTCCTTGATAGCCTCGACGGCGGCTTCTTTTCCGAGCTTCGGCACCTCCACCACCGTTAAATCTTGACGAACATCAAGCGACGGAGCCATGTCAGTACACATGTTGGGATTCTCCTTCAGAAACTCCTCGGTCAAGTGGATGTAACGCTTCTTGATCATCGATTTTTCACCTGAACAAATCGTTATATATATATTCATGAAACCAAATCAAATGTACGTAAAACGTAATGAAAGAAGGAAGAGGTACGTACACATGCGCTTGAATTTTTGTTTAAGGTGGGTCATGTGGCCACAGTTGGTGATGCGGAAGTAGTAGTCGGGGTAATCGGCTTGGTTGATGCAGTTAGCAGGTGTGGCGGTGCCGATGGCCAAGATGGTGGCGGTGCCGCAGGAGCGTTGGGAGTTGCGGATTTCGTGGACGCTGGCCATGTTTTTCATTCGAAGATGTGGAGTGTATATGAACAAGAGGCGTTGGTATTTACAAGTGAGGGGCAAAGTAAGAGGTGAGATATATGTGGCCAATAGAAGTGAAGCATGCCAGATAGTTGCCGACACGAGAGAGAGAGAGAGAGAGAGAGAGATTATGAAAAATCCAACAAAAGAAACCTTTACAATGTATCCAAAAAATGCAAATTAGGATGCTGAATTTGCATAATATCCTATAAGGGTGGGTAGACGAATTTATAATATTAAAATATTGGTAAAAGATGCTATTGCTCTTAAAAAATAAAAGTGAATGGCAACAATTTTTTAGGTATTGTCTAAAACAAATAAATCATTAACAAAAATCGATGCATCAATAACAATTTTTTCACACTTAGGTAAAATTAAAGTCCTAAAGCTTAAAGGTAGATGTTAATAATTATTCCAATGTGACCTAAAAAAAAAAGCTGTTAAGAAAAGTTATTTCTCTAATAACAATTTTTATGAACAGTTTAACTTGGATAAAATTGAAGTCTTAAAATATGAAAGTAATTGACAACAATTTTTCAGGTATTACATCTCCTCCTTCCCATACGTTCTCCCAGCCTCACCGTTCCTTCCCACTTCTTCATAACAAATCACGTATGGTTTCGGAATTAAAAATCTGAGAATGGCTGACATCGACGCCGAACCAGTAGAAGAACCGCGTGGCTTTCCAGATGCTTAGTTTTTATTTGGTGAACTAGGACGCTTGTGGGTTTCAAAACCATTCTTTCAATATTTATCCTCTGATTTTCCCCTGTTGAGTTCTTTAGCCTTAGGGGAAGGTTGTGCATGTGAATATAAAGGATGAAAACTAAGGATTAATTTCAAATACATTTATAGAATTTTGAGGGATAGAGGCTGAAACATTCAGTAAGGAGATAATGATGATGATGATGATGATGATAGTAATAATAATAATAATAAGCATCTGAAGGACATGGTGTATAATGGGGAAGGCAGCTCCAAACACGTGGGGAAGGTGAACAAGATACTTAATGAGGGGTGGGAGGTGAAAGTGAGACACGTGCTCAGAGAAGGGAACTTCGTGGCAGATCAGCTAGCTAAGATGAGCCTAAGTCACAATCTTGGTTCATACTGGCTGGAAAGTCCTCCTGCTGATATTGTGTTTTGGCTTGATAGGATAGATTGGACAGATCTTGCCCCCGTCATATTCAGTTTTAATTTGTTTGGGATTTGGCCCCCCTTTCTCCAACAACAAAAAAATAATAATAATAATAAGCATGATGTTCCCCTTTGTAAAGCTGAGGGATCTGAAAGTCACAGTAAGGAAACATAATAATCAACATGATTTTCTCCTCTTGCTTTCTCATCCTTGCCGAAGAAGGATCCCAGAAATTACCGTAAAAAGAAGATTAAATTTTAAAAAAATTTTCCCTCAGTTGAGGATGTAAATTTTGAAATCAAGGTAGAAAATAAAAGCTTCTGATAATGGGTTCCATCAGGGGCAGGTGGTGCTGCACCCTCTACGTAATTTTCGGAACGAGATGGGGGGGGCCTGGTTTAGAGCCAAAAATATGGGTTGGACCCGCCAATCCGTCACCACTTGAAAAATATGAGCCCATTTCGCTACAGCTTGAGCCCGCCGCGAGTTGGCCCACAGGTTAGCAGGTTCAACCCCCCTAATTTTTTTTAATACTCCTCCGATCCTTAATATAAAACTCATTTAACTAATTTGATTATATTTAAAAAGTTAGGTAAGTTAGTTAATTATAAGAAAAGTAACACATTTTTCCTAAAACACGATAATCATCTTTCTTAATACCCTTTCTCCCTCTTCTACTTGATTATAGTTGAGGGAGTATCCACAGGGGTAATTTAGAGAAAATTGATAAATATGAGAAATAGGTCTTATATTCAAGACCAAGACCAACTCAAGAATTGGGTCTTATATTAAGGACCAGAGGAGTATATTAAAATATTAGGAGGAGGTGGATTGGAATTTTGGAAAGGCAAGAAAGCTGAAGTCCTACTAGCTACTACTGTCAAAATCAATATTAAGCCAGCTTCAAATGTCATCACCATTAGAGATAATTAGATCAAGATGGTTATTCATTGTTGCATGTTAATTTTATTGGAAAAATTTATATTTGAACTTGTGTTTTTATCATGTTTGGAGTTTGGATTTTAGACAATCATATATTTTGTATTTTAATGTGTTGTAATTTTATTTGAATGCTTGGAATAATTTAAATCATTTCTGATTTCTTTTAATTTCTGATTATTTATAAGGAAATTTTTTTTTAAAAAAATCTGGCGAGTTAGAGTTGGCAAAATACCAGCCTGCCAAAAAATGAGCCTTTTGAGCTCCACCCGTATGACCCACAGCCCGCCATGAGGTGCAGGTTGGCCTGTTTTACCAGCCTTAGCCTGGTTTTTAAGAGTTGCGCATGAGAAGGGATATTAGCATCAAATAGCAGACCACAACAAAGCAAAGAGAGGAGTAGAAACCAAAACGAGAAGGTGATGTGGTGGGGAAGGAGAGAATGTAACAGAAATTTTTAGCTGTGTTGGTTCTTATTTAACGGTAAGAACTAATGAATCTAATAGTAGAAAGTTAAAGCACTCAATAAAAAGAAAAATAAATATAAGGACCTCATCTAAAACTAAGGAAAACTAGAAGGACTCCTAAATTAATTTTCTCTTAGATAAAACAATATGTTATTATTATTTTATTTATTTATCTCACTCCATAAGTAGAATGGTAAATACAAAGTTAGCTACAGCTAATTTTCATCCTGTTCCAAAGCACTCATTTAACATGGCATTTTTGCCAAATTGACTTCTCAATGAGGCTACGCCGACACTTCTTTTGCATTTTTTTTGGGCTAAAGTATAAGTATCTTTTTATTGGAGGTAATTTTATTTGAGACACTGTCGGGCACTAAATATAGATATTTCTTTTAGTAAGAGTTCAAATCTGGATCCACTATATTATAAGAAACTAGCTTCTTCTATTAGACTTTCCTCAAAATGATGCTTGATTCAATGGGGTTTTCCGATTGTTTTGCTCATCCCGTTTTGGGCTTGTAACTGGGCTCTGTTGCTATGGTTTTCTTTTATTTTGTGTAGGCTTTACACGTGTTTACTTTATTTGTCTAGACCCAATTGGAAAATATTTTAATAAAATCAACGTATATTTTTTTTATAAATAACTGCCTAGTTTAATTCTCTTAATTTGTATGAGTCAATTATCAAAATATTAATCATCATGAATAGTATAAATTATTTGAGATTATCTCGAAACTTCCATGTGGGTATCCTGTCTTGAAAATGAGTGGCTTTAAGTGAAACACCCATGCATGGGCAACAATTATTGTGGGAGCCGCTTTCCTCCTCTGCTTTCACCGTTCACTTCCCCTCCTCTACCCAAAACTGTGCCGTTTTGGGTGTCAAATTGGGCGGGACTGACCACTTTTTTATTTATTTTTAAGTAGCACTCACTGTTTTAAAATAATTTTTAGCATACCTGGTGGTTAAAAATATTTTCTTAGTAGTATTCAGTATCTAGCAAGTTGCACTCTGAACTATTTTTCTAGCAACACCTAGTATCCTAAAAATTAAAGGCTGACCACTTTTTTTTTTAAGCTAATATTTATCATTCTAAAGTATTTTTCTAATAGCATCAAGTACCTTAAAATAATTTTTAGTGCAGTTAACATTTTAAAATATCTTTCTAGCAATTTTGAAGTATTTGTCAGTGGCATCTAATATCTTAAAATAATTTGTAGTGTAGTTAACATTTTAAAATATCTTTCTAGTAATACCCAATATCTTGCAAGTTGGACATACAGTATTTTCTAAGTAGCACACAAAGGATATTGGGTGTTATTACCAAAAAACAATATAGAGTACTTGATACACTAAAAATTAATTTAAAATAGTGTGCTATTGAAAAAATAGTTTAGAATGTAGCTTGCTAGATACTAAACACTATTACAAAATATTTTTAGGTGTTAGGTGCACTAAAAATATTTTAAGATACTGAATATTATTATTATTTTTTTAAAAAAAGACCAGTCTCCCATTTTAAAACCCAAAACGGCACAGTTTTGGCTAGCGGAGGGGAAGTGAACAGTAGAAGTAGAGGAGGAAAGCCTCTCCCACCAATTATTGTAAACTGGTAATTTAATGCTCGAAATAGTGTAGATGAATGAATATGATACATCGATTTTGTATGGGCTGACTATAGTGGATCAGACTCGGTCCATAAAGCCCAAAACATGTCTGACTGGCTGGCCCATTAATAATGCGCATGTCGTTTTCGTAATATCTCAGCTGCCGTACTCAGATGAGATTCTGAAAATTCTTCATCTCCTAATTATCTGTCCCATCATTGGCATCCTGAATCTGCCAACCAAACCGGGCCTGGAAGAATTTCTACAGGTCAAAAACCTACTCCCGTCTCTCATCTTTAACATAACCACGGCTTAAGTAAATCAAGAAAATTAAATAAATTATTTGATTCTAATAAAATTAAAATGATTTTTTTAGCTAAAATATCTTTATGTGATGTCATATTGTGTATCTGTTTATAAATTAGACGAATTAATTTTAAAAACTGATAAATATGAACAATAAATAACTAAATTCTTGCATGTATGATCATGAGATTCATGACTAATTCTCTATTATATTCGAACAAAAAAAAAAAACTCACCTTGGGCGTCCTTCTATAGTTGTTTTGCCTTCTCTTTTCGTGTAAGTCAGGGCATCTATTCTTGTTCACATCATTTTTTTTTTTTTTTTGCTAATTGATCTGTTCGTTTACTTTATCCCCGTCCCTACGCTATTGGACGCGAGGGGAAATGCTGGAAAACAAGTTAAGAAATTTCAATTTCCAATTGAAACTGACCAAAATTGACTGTTTTAGAACGTCCCCACCACTTTTACTTTTCTCACACACCTTTTCTTTCCCTTGAATTTTCTTCAATCTCTGATTAGCGTTGGTTTCTCCTTTGTCAAAATCTACTTTAAATCAAATATGCGCATAAACTGGATGTGATTACATCTATGCTCTTTCCAATAAGCTTAAAACACCTCCCAACCAAGGTTTCTTTTGTTTGGTTAATACCAAACCCCACAAAAATCCTACCCACTCAATCTTTCTCTGGTTCCACTCATGTCAAATTAAACTGCCATAATGAAGAGGTTAAGACTCCTTGCTAGACTTCTAGATTCAAGTTAGATTATTGCATGTGATCACTACTGGGGATGGCTTAACTTTCTTGAACATCAATATTTTTACTCCTCAGTATCTACGTGCATGTAATTATTTACATTTAATTAACATATCCTACGCTATCTCCTCTTTTCTTTATTCTTTTTTTTTCCCTAATGAATTTGTCTTCTTTTAAATGATAAGGATGAATGAACCCTTCGCATCGTCATTGATAACGAATTGCTTACGTTTTGGCGATTTAAACAATAACTTGGGAGCTCCAAGGGGCACTGACTGTGGGGCCGCGTATGACAAGTTTTCTACCAAAGAATTGACCACTTGGACCATATGGAGGTCTATTCTGGGGAAGGGAAATAAAACTCATGGTAGGTTTGGAGCTGCCAATGTTTTTGTGCCAACTCCAGCACTAATATTATTTGAATGCCACTTTATTCTTCGTTCTTACTCTAACTCACTCACAGCGTTTGATCCTTTCACATTTCTCATCGCTATGAGGATGCATCCATAATTTCTTAAGAATTTGTGAGTGAAAGTGAAACAACTTGCTAAAACATATTGTTTGAGCTTGTATTTTCACAACCACTCCCAATAATGAACTTTTTTAGCTTTATAATATGCTGGTAGCTAGAACTAGTGCGGCTTCTTTACAAGCATCTAAAAGTGAGTTGCATTCTTTTCATCTTATGACTAGGACATTTTTATATTTTATATTGACATGATTGTCTTCCCTGCTGCTGTCAACTTCAAGTCTTTAAACTTTAGGATAGTTTTATTTCTGCTCTGCTGTTTTATGCAGGCAACTTATGGCCTCCCATGAAGTAAACAGTAGCACTATGGCCTGTCGATGAATGCAGCTATATTGAGCCGTAAAAGCGAGAATTTCCTTTCTTTCGCTGATGGATACTTTTGCGATTGTTCTTGTCCTTTGTCTTGAAGTATCCTTGGTAGTTTTTTGCGTTGTTCAATCGCAGCTCATTACTGATGGCATGACCTTAGTTTCCGAAGGTGGAACCTTTGAACTAGGTTTCTTCAGTCCTGGTTCGTCCCAGAAACGTTATCTTGGAGTTTGGTACAGAAACATCCCAGTTCAAACGGTTGTTTGGGTGGCCAACCGCAACAATCCAATCAATGATTCCTCTGGCATCCTAACCTTAAACAGCACTGGAAACCTCGTACTCAGCCAAAATGACACAGTCGTTTGGTCTACAACCTCCCTGAGAAAGCCAGAGAGTCCGGAGGCCCTGCTTTTAGATTCTGGCAATTTAGTGGTAAGAGACAAGAAAGACCCAAACCCAGAAGCCTTTTTATGGCAAAGCTTCGATTATCCCGGTGATACATTCTTGCCAGGTATGAAGTTTGGGTGGGACTTAAGAACTGGTCTAAATAGGAACATGACAGCTTGGAAGAGTCCAGATGATCCAGCTACTGGAGACTTCTCGTGGGGCATGGTTCTTTATAGCAATCCTGATGCTTACATGATGTTGGGTGATCAGAGGTTTTACAGAGCTGGGCCTTGGAATGGACTGCGTCCTACTGGTTCACCACAACTAAAGGATAATCCTCTGTTTCACTTCGAGTTTGTGCAAACCAAGGATGAGGTGTACTTCATGTACCACCTTAAAAACAAGTCTGTGATCACAAGACAAGTGCTGAACCAAACAATTAAAGCTCGACAACGCTTTGTGTGGTTAGAAGAAGATAAAGTTTGGAGGGTTTATGCTTCTGTGCCATTGGACTTGTGCGATAGCTATGATCTGTGTGGAGCTTACGGAACCTGCGTGATATCAGGATCACCAGTTTGCCAATGTTTAAAAGGATTTGAGCCTAAGTCACCGGAAGCATGGGACTCAATGGACTGGTCTAAAGGCTGCGTCCGAAAGAAGCCACTAAGCTGTGAGGACAAAATCAAGGATGGGTTTATCAAATTCGATGGCTTGAAATTGCCAGATACTGAACACTCTTGGCTTGATAAGACAATGAATCTAGAGCAATGCAGAGAGATGTGCTTGAACAATTGTTCTTGTATGGCCTACACTAATTCAAATATAAGTGGACAAGGTAGTGGCTGCGCCTTGTGGTTTGGCGATCTAATTGACATGAGGCAGTTTCCAGCTGGTGGGCAGGATCTATTTGTTCGAATGTCTGCCTCAGAACTAGGTATGACCATGAACTTTTGTTTAGACATTCTCTTTTTTCGACTTTTAATTTCCCACCTCAATTTTGTTGAGGTAACCTTGGATTCCTGTCTGATGAAATTACATTATGAAGAAGCTGAGAATAACAGCAAGAAGGTGGGGATCTTGGTGGCAGTAATAGTAACTGTTTCTATAGCTACAATTACTGCTGCACTCATTTTGGGGTGGCGTTATACCCAGAAAGGAAGCAAGATAAAGACAGGTAAATCTGCATACTTCTCTTCTAAAATTACTATATTGTTTCAGGTCTCTCAGCAATTTAGTGATTACTGCCTTTAAAAATTGCGTCCTTGCCTAGTAAAAGCCATTGAAGTAAACAGTGCATTGCGGAGTCGTCATTATAATTTATAACACTTTTTCTGAACTCACGTGCCAAACTGACATATAAGTAACCCTACAAAATGACGCTAGCAATAAAATTTTGAAATTGTTGTAATAGTGTCCTTGTCGGTTCTCTCAGATGAGTAAACCAGAAGTAATCTCTGTAATTTCAGTATAAAATGCTGCTCAAGGAAGATTTTATATAATCACCACTTGACAAAAATTACAAAGGCTTCTGTCACCGAAAAAAAAAATTACAAAGGCTTCAATTGAAGTAGAACATGTTGAAATTGGTTGAGTCGATCATTTTCGTAGGAAAGAAGTAGATTATATTTCATTGCATGAAAATGTAAATGAGTTTTGTCTCTTTGAATGTTATTAAATGAGGTCTCTGAAGTAAATAACTAAATACTCTGTCAGTTACCTGTAATCATCACAAACATGACAAAAACACCCACATCAAATTTGTTAAATTAGACCACAGCATCAAAGTAGATCACGAACAGAGCCAAGGGGATGATGACATGGATCTGCCATTCTTTGACCTGTTATCGATTGCTGCTGCTACTTGCGACTTCTCAATGGACAATAAAATTGGAGAAGGTGGATTTGGACCTGTATATAAGGTGATTTTATTTACAGATTAAGACCACTGCAGAATAAAGGGGAAAAAAGATTATTTGAACACTTCCCAATCAATTGACACTTACATTTGCAGGGAAAACTGAAAGACGGGATTGAAATTGCTGTGAAGAGGCTTTCGGAAAAGTCAGGACAAGGATTAACTGAGTTCAAGAATGAAGTAAAACTGATCGCCAAACTTCAACACCGCAATCTTGTAAGGCTCCTTGGTTGTTGCCTTCAAGGGGAGGAGAAAATGCTGGTTTATGAATACATGCCTAATGGTAGTTTGGACTCCTTTATTTTTGGTATGAACTCCAGGAACAATACTTTTAAGGCAATAACGTAGTCTTGTTTTATAATTCTAGTACCACTCGATAAGTAACTCTTAAATTATAGACTAAGATTGATTGATCTATTTTTCTATGATTAAAATTTTGACAGATGAGAACAAGGGTAAATTATTAGATTGGTCAAAGCGTTTTAACATAATTCTGGGAATTGCAAGAGGGGTTATCTATCTTCATCAAGATTCCAGATTAAGGATCATTCATAGAGACCTCAAAGCAAGTAATGTCTTACTGGATAAAGAGATGAATCCAAAAATTTCGGATTTCGGCATGGCTAGAATTTTTGGAGATCAAAATGAAGTAAACACAAAGAGAATAGTTGGCACTTAGTAAGTCTTTAATTTTCCATTGCTTTGAGTTCACAATTTCATGTATCTTCTCTTTGTTAAGAGGCTCATTCCAAATAACATTTTTTGCAGTGGTTATATGGCACCAGAATACGCAACTGATGGGCTATTTTCTGTGAAATCTGATGTCTTTAGTTTTGGAGTTTTGGTGCTGGAGATTATATCTGGGAAAAGAAGCAGAGGATATTATAACCCAAATCACAGCCTTAACCTCATTGGTCATGTAAGTTTGTGACTGATATGTGTTTCATTCATGTTATCAAACAAACACATGACAACGAAGTTTGATGTGTTTCAGGCATGGAAACTGTGGAAGGAAGGGAAACCATTAGAACTGATTGATTCAAGCATACAAGACTCATGCTCGCTATCACAAATATTGCATTGCATACGTGTCAGTCTCCTGTGTGTTCAACAGCATCCAGAGGATAGACCAGGAATGTCTTGTGCCCTATTGATGTTCTTAAGCGAGATCGAATTGCCTGAGCCTAAACAGCCTGGTTACTTTGGGAATGCTTCTGTGGAAGCATATTCCTTGGGAGCTAAACAGGAACTGAGCTCAACAAACGAAATAACCATTACCCTATTAGAACCTCGATGATATTCCTTCACTCTGCAGGTCCATATTGTATAGATGCAATACTATGTTATTTTAGGAATTTAACCAAAGTAATGGACTATATTGTCTCCTGTCTTCCTTTCCTTTCTTCTATTTGGCTGTGGTTTCTGAGTATAAATCATAAGTTTGTAAACCAACCCAAAACAGAACAGAGAAGCTATTCACAGTAAGATAGCATAACAGCTAGCTGGACTGACATTATACTAGCAGTAAGTAACCCTGCACAGCTTATCATGTTTTTAATTTAAGATAAATGATACATTAGAATCAGGTTTACATGTTGCTCATTAGGAAGAAAACCTATATATTCTGATGCTCAAAGAGATGATATGCTGCATAAAGCATCATCAGAAATTAGATTCTGAAAATACTCTTCTGCAGTAAAATGGCCGCAATAAGTGGAAGTTATCTTCCCCGTAAGTGCACGGACAAGTCCCTTTTCAAGCTTATAGCAGTTAGGCCCACGGAATCAACTTTTTGTCCAAAACAGAAGGGCTGAAGCAAGCTCAATTGTCCACAGTAACTAGATATCATTTTCTTTAAAAGAGAGATTTGTGATGGCAAAATTCCCCTTATGAAACACTGGGGAATCAGAAGAGTTGTTCTTTTTTTTTCCCCTCAGGGAAAAAAGGATTTTTATGTTTTGGGACCCCATCATCCTCTGGACATAAATATAAACTGCCTCATATATTGTCCATGCAAAGCTCAACTTTTCAGAAAAGCGTTATAAGGCATCTAGCAACATTTTGGCTGCGCAGGAGGTCAGATTCCAAAAAACAGCTTTTTTTTTTGTGTCCAATTTTCCAGAAAAATTCCCACCCGCTACATCGTGATCTCGTCTTATATGTCTACTTCAATGCCAGTTGGTAAAAGGATTTATACCTTTTAAACAGATTTTTCTCAACAAGCAAGAGTTTTGTAGAAACCGTGACCATTAGTAATGGAATATATATAATTCAAATTTTAGCGCCTGTCAGCCTCTAATGTTTGTGCTTAGCAATAATGAATATGAAATTTAGAAGTCTAAACGTCAAATGAGCTCCACTAATTACAACCCAAAACTAAATAATTATGGCTCTGTGCCATTCTTCAATTAATGATTACCCTTGCTTATCAGAAAAGAAAGCAACCTCAAGAGAAGTCATAAGCTCAGAGGTATAGGCCTAAGTTGGCCCACGTGGGAATCGTTATCTTTCTCTCCGTTTTATGGGTAATAAAACCCTACCAATGTTTCTTTATAACGGGTCCCGAGTCTAGACAACAGAAAATGGTTGTGTTAAGCCCTAACAATTAACACAAAAGCATGACAAATATCTAACACAAGGATCAAAGACTAATTGCTTTTCAGAAGACACATTAATTCCCAATTGAACAGAGAGTTTTCTCTATATTTTTTTTGGTTGTTCTTTTTAAACGTCCTGTAGTGTGTAGAATCTAGGGAGATTTACTTTGCAGGAGTCGGTAGTTAGCATGATAATCCAAAACATGTTGGGCCAACCATAAAGGTTAAGGGAAGATGAACTGGCGAGCTTGATGAAGAAGCAATAACATGACTTTTGAAGAAGATTGAAGAAGACAATAATGGGTTGAATTTGGTGAAGCAAAAAGCAATTTTCAATTTGGCGTGGGCATGACTCATGAATCAGGAGGACTCTTTCGCAGATTTACTCTTTTCAGGAATGATGAAAGATATAATAATGATGGTGATACAGATACTGGTGGTTCCTGATTATCCAAGTGAAGCAAAGCTTCCTCTTTTTCTACCTGCATCACAAAACTTGCCGGGGACAAAATCTGCCTCTTGGGCCCCTCCATTATCCAACCTCATACCTTCTGCTTTCTTTCATGTCTTTAGATTTATATAGATTAACCTACTTTTAAACTGTACAACCTTCTATTGAAGCTGCACATATCAGTTTAATAGATTAACCTGTTAAGTGCTAGTATTCATCATCACCAACACCCTCATATCAAGAAGTGTTCAAGTTGCAGTCTTCAGCTTCGAAAGAGCAAAACAAATAAAATAATTAGAGGCCATCAGCATGTTAGACATTGAAGCATCTGGAGGGCAAATCCTGGGAATCTCCTGCACTCAATTCAAAGTTGGAGAACAAGGAGGCTGCACTTTATTGACCATGAAAAAATATACTATATGTGCCCATTTGATTCATAATCCTTTTCTATCAATTTGGCTTCTAAGCCCGAACCCCAAGACTTCGTGTGTAAGTGATTAAAACCTCTTCCACTAATACCACACGTATTAATTTTAGCTTGAAAGTAGTTGGAGAGTGCAAATTCATGAACTTGTTCCCTTTCCTGTTTCACATTTAGTTATTTCACGCATCATATGGACAGAGACAAGCTGATCGTATACTAAAAAGTTGAGGCAGAAAAAAGTGAAGATAAATATTCTCAAGACGGGAAACACCGTTTTGGAAAATCATGGCCTTAACTCGGCAATGTCCTTCAAAAACGCGTTGGAGGCTATTAAAAATGCCAATTTGGACTCTTTGAAAATTTGACTTTTGATGTTCCATTTATCCACATAACGTGGGCTTGCTGTTTTCCCTTTTCTTCCTCTTCAATCTCGACATATTCTTCTCAGATTTTTCTCGTTGTTTATCGTAAGGTCAAATTTTTAATAAAATTTTTTTTCAAAACTGATAAGGAGAAATTTATTTGTTTGACTAAAAATCTCGGTTTGGGTTAAAGTTGGTGGAAAATATGTTGGTGGGATGATTTATTAGGATATTAATTATTTTTGCATGAGTAGAATAAAATATTGTTATGCAGCAGTAGCATGGAGGCTAAAGTCCTGCCAGGAAAGATTCTATGTTGTCATTTGTCAACAACCACCGATTCCACCAAGTCGGCATAGCCCATCCTCCAACATGACATGCGGAATAAGAAGGATTATTTTTTCTTTTTTGTAATTTGTATCATGTCAATTGTTTAATAATTTTTAGTTTTTCAGATATTATTTAAATAATATATTAGTCGGGGTCATTTTTACCCTCAAAGTCGCTTTTCATTTAACTCATTGATCAGTGCACATGTTAATTAGAATATCTTCCCATGGCCCCAAAAAAAAATCGTAATTTCTGCTTTTTTTAACT
Source organism: Neltuma alba (assembly GCF_004799145.2). Classification (NCBI taxonomy): domain Eukaryota; kingdom Viridiplantae; phylum Streptophyta; class Magnoliopsida; order Fabales; family Fabaceae; genus Neltuma; species Neltuma alba. Next base: position 17,739 of record NW_021636549.1, on the reverse strand, counting down.
TGGTAAATAATCTTTTGATAAAATAAAGGCTAAACACGCTAAAAAAGAGCTAATATCGATAATAATAATAAGTTAAAACTGGGGGGAAATATCTTATTAAAAAATTTATTAGTAAGAATGAGTTGATAAATTTTTGTGCACAAAATGCAGTAACACTATGCAAATTTTACACACATGAAATATCGGTATTCTAATTTAGATATTCTCATTGATAAAATTTTTAATAAAAAAATTTTTTAAATATTTTTTAATATTAATTATTTTTGTACAGAAAAAAAGACCCTTTTTTTGGCCAAACGTACAAAAAATGACTTAAAGTATAATGGCAGTAACTATTAAGACAAGGGGGGAGATCGGTTATCCATGGAGGCATATAGGGCTTGTGTACTTTAAACGGAATAATTTTGAGTGGCAGGAGGCAGCATGCAGTGCGGGATACGTCATCTCATGTACCTACGAGTCTCTTCTAATCTGCCTCTCCCCCAAAAGTCAAACGCCTTCCAATCCATCACATCCATTCCCCAAATCTCCGCTTGGGCCTAATTTTGCCACGTAAGCCATATGGACGGCTCAGATATTATCAATCCTACCCTTGCCCTGCCCCCACATCGCAAGAAAGAAGCCATCGCTCAGATATTCAGAGTCTTCGTCTTTGTCCTCCCGTATACGCCTGGTCTTTTATTTTATTTTATTTATTTCTAATTTTCTTTTTGAAAAAAAAAATGCTCCCAAAATTGACAGCTTCTAGAATCTAGAGAATTGCTTTGGGGTTTGCTTAAGACGACCAAAGACGATGATGATCAGCGTGACACCACCCTCCCATCATTATTTCTCCGTCCCATTCAAACTGTTACCTCCCCTTTTCCCATGCAACGGTGCCGTTTTATCCCAAACTACACTGTTCGTTCAACTGTTCATCGGTGAAATATAACTTGGCTAAAAATTAATCAAAGTCTTTTTTTTTTTTGGGAAAAAAAAGTCGCACTGCTTTAATTTGGTCCAATGAGCAACTATATATACGCCTCGCGTTCCCCACCAATTCACGATCGCCCATTTTCTCTATTGCTGATAAAACTGATCGCAGAAAAACACACACCCAAAAGAAACAGAGACCTTCCAGGACTTCATCAATGGCTGTCAAAGTTTATATTGTGTATGCATTTCTACTCCTCTGTTATCTTCAATTTCTTTTCTTCCATTTTTATACTGGTTCATCTTCAATGACAATCTCTGGTTTGAACTGTCTCTGTCATTAGTTCTTTTTCCCCATCAATGTCAGTCTGCCTTTCTTGGTTCTCTATCTGCAATTTCAAAGGACTGGGTTTCCTTCTCTTGGTATTGAAAATTAATGTCTTTGAAAATTCTTTGGTGATCTTGAGTTTGAGCTGTGAGCATAATTTTCTGCGATCTGATGTATTCTTTTTGTCACCCTGTTCTTATTTTCTTCTCTGTTTTAAGATGTTATTTGTTTGATAAGTGAGGAACAGAACAAAAACTTCTTTCCTTTATTCTACTGTGTACTGCGGGCTGGGTACAGCTCAACAACCCACAATGTTGGAAGCCCTTTTCTTTCTTTATTTCTTAGCTGCCGTAACTAACTGTATTGCTACACGATCCTGTCTGTAGCTTTTTCCTCTTGAAGCAATTAATTTGGAAATAATCAGAACGATAACAGAGCACAATTCATCGTTCTGCGTTGAACTGAATTCCTGCAAGAGACAACTATATGTACAGATACATCTTTGAATTTTTTCAATTATTATTATTATTATAATAAATGTAATTTCTTTTCCCATAATACTAAGTTAGAGCGGCTGAAATTATCCAACCACCATTCTTCCACCTTTTGTGCTTAGATGCCAAGTCCATTTGTGTATGCTTGAGGAATTGATTGTTGATTGTTTTCATTCCGGATTTGTCTCAAACTGCCGTTGTCCTTTTTCACTAAGATCTTGCAAAGCAATGAGCTAAAAATTTGTTTTCTTTCAAGATTTGGGCACGGTCAGTCTCAGATTTGTTTTTATTTGGAAGGTTTCGCCCATTGTATTGCCGTGTCAAACAATGGACACATGTTATCCTTGTTAGTTATACTTATGAGTTGTGACTTTCCTAGTCCTGGTAGTTGTAAACGCCCAAGTGGTTATCAATATTATGAGATCATCAAGTCAGTTTGGGCGGCGTTCTTTTGGCTACAAAAGTCAGTTTGGGGTGTTCAGAACAGTCATTTTAACAGAATTAGAGAGACAAATATCTCAAGTTGTCTTTGTGTCTTATAAATTATTGAAGTGGCAAAGCTGCAATTATAGCATATGATTTCACCTTTGAAACGAACTTTCCTATGGAAGTGAGGCGTTCCTGTGTTTGGATAAGTTAAGATATAAATTATCTATTTGATTGACAATGTTTCCTTTAAGCTTTATTGACACAATGTAAATGTTACATCACTTGACAGATACTACTCAATGTATGGACATGTGGAGAAACTAGCAGAAGAAATTAAGAAAGGAGCTTCATCTATAGAAGGAGTTGAGGCTAAACTATGGCAGGCATGTGTCTGTTTAATTTCGTATTCCCATGCATTGCAAATTTTCACTGCATGAAAAAGTAATCAGCAAGCTAAACCAGTCCCATAGCGAAGGCTTATTGCTCTATGAAACAGATTTATGGTTGATACCCTCACTATGAAATTGGTTTAACTCAATACTGTTGTTCCTTTCTGTTGGCTAAGCTCCTTCGTTATGGTAGAAAGGTCTCAATGCCTTCCTGATTCATGCTTGCTAATTTTGGGACGGACATTAAAGAATTCATTAGGAAAAGTAAGATGAAGCAACCAGGCTGACTCTATTGAGCTTCTGAACAGGTACCTGAGACACTACCAGAGGAGGTGCTTGGAAAGATGAGTGCGCCACCCAAGAGTGATGTCCCAATCATTACTCCTAATGAACTAGCAGAGGCTGATGGTTTTGTTTTTGGTTTTCCAACAAGATTTGGAATGATGGCTGCTCAGTTCAAAGCATTTTTAGATGCAACTGGAGGATTGTGGAGGACACAACAGCTTGCAGGCAAGCCTGCTGGGATCTTCTTCTGCACTGGATCTCAAGGTGGTGGACAAGAGACTACAGCGTAAGAGCCTTTCCTCGAGAATTTAGTTTCCTCATCAAATCCCAAAATGGATAACGAAAAAGAAAATTGTTTTAAGAAATTATGAATTTTATGACAGGTTAACTGCCATCACTCAGCTGGTTCATCATGGGATGATATTTGTCCCAATTGGATACACATTTGGCGCCGGCATGTTCGAGATGGAGCAAGTGAAAGGTGGAAGTCCATATGGTGCAGGAACTTTTGCCGGTGATGGCTCAAGACAGCCGACTGAGCTGGAGTTGGAGCAAGCATTCCATCAAGGAAAATATATTGCCACCATCACAAAGAAGCTCAAGCAAGCTGCATAATAATGTTAGGTCAACCAGACATACTATTTATCAAGGATAAATGGATACAAAATTATTGCTTTAAAACTGTTTCCCATTTTTTTAGCCATAGAATGTAAAATTTCTATTTTTCTGATCTGCTTGCAAGTAATAACTATTTTCATTTTTCTTTATTATAGAAATGATTTCTATGGGTGTTACACAACCCAAATGGTTGTTGCTATCTGCGAATGTGAGAAAGTTTGTATTGCATTGTATTGTATTGTCCTTTCATTTTTGTCTGAAAAAATGCCTGTTTCCTTCTATTGTACTCCCTTTTCATGAATTCTAGTTCCAATAAGCAAGCAAATAAAATGATAAGACTTTGTCCATGATTTCTCAACATTTTCCTTTATCTCTATCAATTTTTGGTTGACCAATTTTGATTATGGCAGTACCGATAATACCCTCCAGGGGGACACTAAGTAGGCAGTGGCCACACAGCAAGGAAATGTATTCTGATACATACTTGTTTATCCTTTCTCTTTATTGTGAAAGAAACACAGTGACATGTGATTCACAGAGCTTTTGTGTATTCTTGTCCATTTATGTCCCATTTACCCCTTCCCATCATTGGTTTGCGTCGACTTGTTTCTACTTGTGGCTTTGAAGCATCTAATACCACCATTTCTTCACAGAGGCACCTGCCTATTATCTTTTTGTAACTAGCTAGCCACGCCCATGAATTTTAGCAACAGTTTGTTTTGGGTCTCCTATGGCATTGTCGTTTTCAAAACATGATGAAGAGGATCTGACATACACATGACATGTTCAGGAAAAAAAATCTGGTAATGGAATCTGCAGTAAAGTTAACTATGGTGTCAGGTCAAGTTCTATAATATAATAATAAGCTAAGCTCACTGTTTTATCACCTGTTTATATAAATGCTCAGCATGATGAAGAGCAATAAGTGAAATCTAAGCTAAAAATTATCCGCAGACTTTGTGTTAGGTAAAAAGGTATAGAAATTATGGAATCATTAGACATTTCATAGAGGCCAAAATAACCTAAAGATTCTGTTCTTCCACTTTCTGATCCATAAACTTTGACGTCTAACATTCACTTATTAGCAATCATGTTTTAGCATCAGGACACAAACTATTAAAGACAAAGGAAAGGAGTTTTCTTAACAGCTAAAAAAGGTAACTGTGCTAAAATAATGTAAAATGAAATTTACCGTCTTCTAGTCCTTAGATAGGAAGCGGCATATTCATGGGAACAATCACTCCTGAACTGTGAACATGATAATCAAACAGTGAGAAAACAAAAATCCACTGCGGAAAAAATATCAGGACCCGAAACACCAGTTATTTTCAAAATCCTTGCGCTTGAACATACTGATCGTTATATAGTAGTGAGAAAGAAACAGTATTGAGGGGCTCCTCGTTTACTTGTATATCTTTGTGCCAAAGGATCTTTCCACATAAATAAACATGTCGATCAGGAGGATGATAACAGATTCCCACTGTACACAATCTATGTAAGATGAATGTACAAACTCAGGCTATTGTGACGGAAGAGAAAAGATTGAATCATTGAAGTCACATTTGACAGTTTCTTAATGAAGACAAAATTTGCAGAAAGTAATACAGGGAAACATAAGGAGCCCCATGACAGGCTAGCTTTGTTAGCATAATAATGACTAATGCTTAGATGCTCTTTCTTTGCACTAATATATGTTCTAATCTTGCTTCACAAGTTAGAAAGTGAGATTTGGTAAAGTACTTTAAGTCAGAAGGCTCCAATTCCCTGGCCCAGGAGCAACATTAGTAATCATTCTCCGTCCAATAGCTGCAAAGTCATAACTCAACCGGTAAAGTGATCAAGTTTAAAATCAGAAAACTTTGCGAGCACGTTCAAGGTAATAACATAGTCATATATAATATTAGTTTTTATTTTCATAGACGGAATTTACAAATATATGTGCCAATCATGTAGCTTGGATTGTTGTCATTATATCTGTAAACAAAAATTAAAAAAAAAAAAGGAAGATCAGAGGAGAATACCTTTAAAGGTCTTTTTTTTAACGATGTATTATTATTCCGAAATATTGGTTCAAAGTTTTCTGTTACAGGGAAGTTATTTACAGAATATTGCGCATAATTAATATATATTAAAAAGAAAGAAAGGCCTTTTCTGAATTTTGAAGAGGATAAAGTAACGAGGGGTTTTCTCTCTCCCTCCATATACTTCCAATAGAAGACCCTTTATGTGACCATTCGGTATAAAGCACAGAAGCATGTGCGAAAAGCATCTGCAAGATATATATTTTATTGCAAATTATTTCTGGTACATGAAAGTTAATTGAAACTAAAATATGGAAGAGAAGGTGTGGGCCACCCTCTGACTTCCACTTACATATTCTAAAGATATAAATAAATCAGTGAGATTTCCAATCAAAAACATATCCTCACACTAACAGTCTTATATTGAATACTATATCTCAATTATTCCTTCGGATTAGATTTTTTTTTTTTTAAGGCAGTGCCAACTATATTAGCAATATATGTAGTAACATGGAATTAAAAAAAATAGCTCTCTTTTTCTCCTACAAACAACAAATTTCCTTCTAGTTTAGTCTAACAACAATCCCTACATTGAGCAACCTTGTCCTTCCTAATCACACTTTGCCACCCTCAGCATATAATTCTTCAATTATTACAAACTAATATGGTTCAGCTGGTCCCAATATTTTGCCACACCCTGCATCATTCTGCATTCGGCTGGCCCAACAATGGCCTTTTTCTCTCTCTTTTGGAGGGTCATCTCATCTTTCTTTCCTCCTTTCCTTCTCTGCTATCACATTTTCCCTCTCTTTCTCTCTCTCTAGCCAGATGTGCAGAGGTGACAACTTTACAAATTTATGTGGGCTTCTGTGTCTTCTCTATCTTTGATGTTATGAAAATCTTATCGTCCCCAACTTGAACAGGTTTGATAAGATATTTGTGTCCTAGTTTCGTGCACCAATTTGTCACCGTTAGTTATCTGAACGTTCCTCCGAATGTTGGCGTCCAAAAATCAACTGCGGTTTCTTGAGTCACTGGAAACGTACTCGACATCGGCACCAGACATAGACCTCTGCTTCTCAGATCTTGCTTCCCACCGTCGCCTTCTTTAGATTTACCAGGACTCTGTATTTATATTTTTTAAAAAAAAATTACGTAAAATAAACACGGCTGTTCTATAGGTTGTGATGATTTAAAACTATAAACTAGTATCATTATTACCTGTTGATGCTGTATGGGAGCTCCACTTTTCATATACGGTGTGCTTAAAACCTAGAAAAGAAAAAGAAAAGCATGTAAGGATAAGACGAAGCTTTGTGCTATTATTTTAATCATATAATTGCACAGTAATAGGTAATGGGGGTTACTGTCACTTGTTCATGGAGGAATTTGATGTATTCAATGGCTTCAGAGAGCACCGAGGCTGTATCGGTCTGGCACAAACAATATCACAAAGTATTTCAAAACCCATTGATATAAGTTGCAATTGTGTGTGTGTGTATACGTATATGTAAATATATATATATATATATATAATTCTGTGATCATGAAATTTGCGAGGGGTAAATGAATGATCATTCTCATCACCTTTCCGAAAGGCGAAACCAATTGTTGAAGCGCAGTGATTCTGTCCCCCATCTTCTCTTTTCTTACCTGTTAATTAAAACCCGAACTACGGCTTCATATATCCATGTTTATGGATTCAGATGCAACGAAAGACAAAATCTTAAAAAGAAAAGAAACAGCAACAATGATGATAAGATAAAACGTCCTTTCTTGTCAAAACGAATTGATTACCTTAAACGCTGGCAAAGGAGACGGTGTTTCGTTCCGAGGCCTTTTGGGTGCTGCCTCGCTCCCACTTTTCTTCACCACGCTACTCGACTCCCTAACTTCACACATATTCTGCAAAACCTCACGTTTATGGTACATTAATGCATTAACCACAAACGCACACTAAAAGATATTATAGAGTATGTGATGGTAATGAACCATACCTTGGATTGAACATCGAAGCTTGGAGAAGGGAATGGAGGTTGCAAAGAGGGAAAGAAGCCAGATCTAGCATCTTTAATATTTGAGGCCTCAGAAGCGTTCCAGAAAGGAGCGTTGTTTGTGAAATGCAACTGATTGTTATTATGGGGTGGTTGTTGTTTTGGAGGTGAAGCTCGCAGAAATTGAGGAACTTTATTAGACCATGAAGGCATTAACTGATCGTTACTGTTCAATCCGTAGCTTGTTTGGTATGGAAAGTTTATCTGGCGATTCTGGTGATGATCATACTGGACTTGACTATTGTTATTATGATCAGGTGGTAATAGTCCTTGTAATATGGATGAGTTGCCATAAAAATCCACCTGAAAGTTAGTACTAGATGCTAAGCCTTGGGTGGTTACAGTACTTTCCCCAGAACTATATTGAGGACTAAACTGCGTTTGATCTAAAGAGAAACCCCGGTTTACTTGTTTGAACTCGTTCGTTGAAGAAGACGACTCAGCAGAAAACAACTTGTCCCTCCACTGAACTTGAGACAACCCCATGGCACTTTCTTGCTGAAAATTCGTGCTTGATGCGTTCAAGAAACTGCTCTCCCCACCTTTCTCTGCACCTCGGCTAAACGACATGCACAAAGTTACAGACTTTTCCTCACGGAATCAAGTTCCGTACTCATCATTAACATAATATCAAAAGAAAGGAGATCTTTATGGAGTGCTGCACTTACAGAAAGGAGGGTTGATTCCAGTCCAGAGGTTGGGAAGAGAGGCCTAAACCCATCATATGCAGGTTGGGGTCGGAGGAAGAAGGTGAAGCCGCCATGGAAGACCTTGGCTTGAGGTCTTGATGAGACGACATATCTGTATGTTGCCAAGCGAAGTTGGGGATGGAGGAGGAAGATTGAGAAGCCTCAGTTTCGAACCTGGAGTTTCTGGCTGAGTCCCACCAGTTTCCAGTGGCTTGAAATTGATCTTCCGCCATGGCTGGTTAGTGAAGATGGTGGTGGGTGTGGCTGCTTCTTAAGAGCATCAGATTCTTCTTCTTTCTGAGAAGAAAATGAATTTAAAACGGTTCGCAACTTCGCAATATTTATATTGGGAGGTGAAGAGTGAAAGACCAGGTTGAGGGAGAATGAGGGCAACAGGACAATTCAGGGAGCGCTTGATTAGACGGGAGAATTAAAAGCGTCTTTTTTTAACAAAGAAAAAAAAACTGAATTTCTTCGATTCTTTTTTTATTTACTTTCTCTTTTGAGTTTTGACTCTATTTGGTTAAAATGCTCAATTATATATTCTCTGCCGAATATTGCTGGTTTGCTATCAACAATCAATCAATTATATTCTACAAATCTCATTAAAAAGAAAGCTGCACTCTCTCATCAGCACTTAGATCAATAATAATTGACTATTTTAAAATTAATCTCTAAGAAATATAATTAGATTAAATGCTTTTTGAAAATTAACTTTTAATAAATTTTATTAACTTATTAATGTTTGATCGGTGCTATTTAATTTCCTCAACTAATTGCTTTGTTTCCTTCCATCGGGACGTCCCTTTAATATTACCTCCTTTTAATGTTTGCTGCTTTTTTTTTTTTGGAAAAATAAAACTTGAATTTAAATATGCATAAGATTGAATTTTTTTTTTTTTTTAAATAGGACTAATGAGTTACCCTAATAGTCTTTTCTTTTCTTACATTGGGCGAAAAGAATAAAAGTATCGTATAAAAAGGATAAAAGGGCGTATCATAAACCTCCATGAACACATATTGGTAATCAAAACATGCTTTCTACGTACATTGGGAGTAGATAATCATAGAATAATTATTATAGTTTCACTCCTTTAACTTATTATTACATATATATATATACATGTTGGCAAAAAAAATTTTTTATATACACACAGAGACTATAATGGATTCAAATATTAAGTCAAACATTTTTTTCGAATTAAAAATGAAGATTGAACATACAATAAAGCAACAAACCAAAAATTAAAATCTTTAAAACAATTATAAAATTCCGATAGAGAGAATTAGGGGTGAAAACAGGTCAAGCGATCTATTAAAAACCTATAGCCTAGCCTATATTTAGCCTGGTCTGTTTCAAAACAGAAAAAGACTTAGCCCTCTTTGATGGTCTATTTAGTCTAAGAGGTGAGGCCCAAAGCCTGTTAATCCTGTCATGTTTGGCTTGGTCTGCTTACTTATCTTAATTTAAATTTTAAGTTGGTACTTATATCTAGTCTTATTTCAATTTTTAATATATATACTTATGACTTGTTTTTAATAATATTAACCGTAATTATAATTTCAAATATTACTTATGAGATTAAAATTTAAATAAAATATAACAATAAAAATAATTATTATATAGTATGTATATTTTACTTTTTTTTATTAGTCTATGTATTTTTTACCATGCATTTTGAAATTTTTAAAATTACAAGTTGTTTTAATAGGCTTAGGCCAGGCCAGACTCAAGCTGAAAAAAACACCTATAACAAGTCACAGGTCAGGTTCAAGCCAGCTTGTTGCTAAACAGACCTGGCTTGTTAAGGATAAAATATGGTCTAACCTGACCTATTTCCACTCCCAGAGAGAATAGAGTTTGTAATTCCCTAAAGTTGTACTTAATCAACTCAGATCAAGATTCTTATAATTTTTTCATTAAGGAGTCAATTATAGAATTATGGCCGATTTTGATAACAATAACTATTTACCAAATGTTATTATTGTCATACTGATGAGACAGCATTACTTACATTAGCAATATGTCATCTGCGAAAATCTTAATTAAAGTTTATCATATATTTTTTTAAGGACTAATTTTTTGAATAAAAAAACTAAAGGGGCCTTAACTCAAATTAGTCATAAACTCTCTGAAAAGCATAAAGTTATTTTCCTACCCTAATATAGTACTTGCATTTTTTACTACAGAAAAGGCATTAAAAATTGGATGTTTTAGTGAAAACAAATGAAATATAATTGGAGTTGAAGAGCTTCTTTTAAAAATAAAAATTAATGATGGATTGATTAAACAATTACTGAACTCCCAAAATATAGAGCAAATTCAGTTAAAAATAATACGGAGTAAATAGAATAGAATCTTCCGGCGACAATTTAACTTTAATTAATGTTCTTAATTAGTGAATATTACAATAATTGATATGTGTGTATATGTGTTGCATCACCTTCACCTCCTTAACATTCATCCAAAAAGCTAAATTGGATTATTGTCTCTCTCAAAAACTCTGACTTAAAAACTGCATGTAAGTTATTAAACAAATACAACTAGGGGATGTATTAAAAAACGACTGAATATTTACAATTTCTCGACATATAAAAACACAGGTATATTCGTTGAGACAAAAAATAAAATGCGAATTTAAAAAAAAAATCATCAATCAAAAGTATCATATATGATATATAAACAATACAAAAACTATAATAAGTTGTATCAGGCATAACCACATAAGTGTATAACTTCCTCCATTCTTAAATATGAGCCCTAAATATACAGATTTCTAGATATAATTAATTAATTAATACTTATGTTCAATTTTTTTTAATAATACATAGATTTGGATACCTCCTTAATTTGCGTATTTTTTGATATTAGGTCTTATATCTGGCACAGAGTGTGTGTATATAACTTAGACGAAAGTACATTGACATTGTAAGTAATCTTACCTCTTATAAAGAGGATAACATAAGTTTGAATCTCAGAAAACGTATTTATTAGAAGAACTTTAACTTGAACTTTCCTTCTCATGTCCAAAACGATTTCAAAATACTCTGATTTATAAAAATAAAAAAAGAAGTAAGTAATATAAATTAAAATATGCAGTGATCAGACGACTGAAGCGTCGTAATAAAATATTTTAAAATACATCATCAACCAAGCCGAAAATGAAAAACTGTGGTATAGAGTATCCGCAGGGGGACAACTGGCTGGAAAGACCATAGTTTAATTTGTAAGCATACGTCGTAGCAACTGTTTTTTTTTTTTTTTTGGGCGTGAGTAGTCAAATTTATTGAGGAATCATAATCAATATATATATATATATATATATATGCACACTCTATATTACGACATTTTAATGCCCTTTTGTTTTAGGAATCGTGCCTTTATTATGACAAGGTTGAATTGTGGCGGGTAAAACCGAGTTGAATATTGTGGGTCAAACCACAATTTGAAGCCCTTATGTCATTCTGCACCACTAATTATGTGTATTTTTTTTTGGCCAACACACTAATTATATATAATTGATTCATATTTATTTCAGAGTATCAATTTTCAGAATGCTGATCATTATACTTAATTAAATATAAGAAATTAAAGTCAGACACAACCACTTTAGACGTTCCCTATAAAAACCTGTAACTGAAGAATTAAATTTAATTAATTATTTTCAAAAGTTATGATTAATCGACTGTTTAAGGTTCCAGATCATAGAAACACCCTATAAGGACGACGAGAAATGCCTAAGGGAAGTGAGATGGGGAAAAATTGTAACGCATCAATATCGAAAAACTCTAATAATAAAAACATTACTTTCTTTTTTTCATATTTTTTATTTTCTCAAAATTCATTTTGTATATGGAAAATTCAGCCAGGAATTAGGCTCGGGTAAGTCTTGGAAGGAAAGGGAAAGCATGGAGGCTGGCATTTGACAAAATTCTCCAAAAAGTAAACATTTTTATTCTGTACGCAACGGCAAGAGGAAAAAAACATGTACATGGTCGCAGGTTGGTGAAATATTCTTATACGTCTTCTTTCGTTTACTTTTTCCCATCAATCCATCGCATAAAGTCAATTTCTTATTAGGCCCCCAGACGCCACGCCAATTCATTTTCTTGTAATTTTCGTCTTTATTCTCATACTTTTCCAAGAGTCTTCCTTCATATTTTTCACCTCACTGTATAATTATATTAGTAATTTTTTGGGGGAAAAAACTAGTGTAATACTTATATATATATTTGAAAAAACAGACCATGTGACTGCCAACATTAAAAGTCTAACAAGATGTGAGGAACCAGTTTCTGTGCTCATCACTTAGATGAGCACCAGAAACTCATCAGATCTAGACTATTTATATCTTATTTGAATGGTTCAGATTTAAAATCTTTAATTAATTATTTTTAAATAGAAAAAATTATTTTTTGAAAAAAATGATAATTAAAAGATCATCACTGTTTTAAATTCCATACATATTAAAATAATTATTTTGAATAGATAAAAAAAATCAAGTCTGAACCATTTAAATAAGATATTAAAGATTCAGATCTGATAAGTTTATTATAATGCTTATTAATAAAAGAATGAGCACCAAACACCGAAACTGATTCCCAAGATATGACGTTAACTCAGCCAACAACTTGGGTAATGGCTTCACAAGGGACCCGAATTGCTCAAATGGAAGTGTGTGCGTGTGTAGAACCAAAGCTTAGCGCATTAGATTAGTACTTGAATAAAAATAAAAAATGAAAAAGTAAATAATGGAATTAATAAAAATGGCTGAGTGACGTCCGATTTAATATAGAGGCAACTGGTGCATAAGGTTTCTCTAAACAAGTTCTGGCAAAAGACGAGTATAAACAGTCTTATCTTGAAAGCAGAAATACTTCTTCGAAGATTTGAACATGCGATCTTTAATCTCTAGATTACATGTAGAGATTTAATATGGTTGTTAATTTGGGAAATATTCCGGTCAAAAAAAAAATTTGGGAAATAGTAATAGCACAAAGTAAAATACGAGTACCTTTCCAGATAACTGATTAAAAAACATTAAAAAAATTAGTTAAGTTTATTATTTTTAATAAATATCGGTAGAAATTCTTACAATAAATAAAAATATTTTTTAAAAAAACTATAAACTTAAAAAATAAAACAAATTAAAATTGTATGATTATGACCAAATCTAACCGCCTAATTTACTTTTATATTAAAGACAAAAAGTTAGTACAGAAAAGTAGAGCGGAGAAGTGAGGTGAGAAAGACGATAGATGAGAGGCGGGTGGTGGTGATGCGGTACGTGAAAATAATGAGGGAATTGAAACACGAGTCAACGTGTGGGGCCGGGACGGCGTGCACGCGTGTGCGACATGTGGGACCTACTTGAATGCCCCCAGAAGCCTCAGCCTCCCCTGCCTCTTCAGAGTCAGAGCCCTGAAAATGACTCCTTCCCTCCTCAGTTTGAATATTCTCACCTCAATCCCATTCTCGCGTCTCCATCATTTTGGGTACTCTCTGTTCTCTCTGTTTTTCTTCCCCACTAGAATTAAAAATATGACAAATTTTCTTATATAGTACTACTTTCGATTCTTAATATAAGATCTTATTTGATTTTTATTTTGTTTTTAATATAAAACCTAATCCATTTTGTTTTTTATATTTATGTATTTTTTTTCAAGGTAGCCCTTATAATAATTGTAGTTCTAATCAATATAGTTGATTAGTAAGGATATTTTAGGAAAAACAACACCTATTTATTATAAATAACTAACTTAACTTCTTTCCTTAATCTCTTCAAATTATTAATTGGGTCTTATAATTAGGATCGGAGGAAGTAGTTAGACAATTCATTTATACATGTTAAAAAGTAATGAATAATTTAGTTATTTATAATAAATAATTTTTTAAAAATTTCATTTCTAATTATGTGTGCATTAATCACATCCGAATAAAAACATCTTTATTATATATAATCAATAAAAATAATTTAAAAAAAATATAAATTTAGAAAATAAAATGAATCAGATTCATATATTTAAAATCATTTATCTGCTTTTTATATATACTCCTTCGGTCCTAAATTTACACTGTAAAATGGGTCTTATATTTAGGCTTGGAAGAATACTTAGGACTGGAGACAATAATCTTTAACATCTTGATTAACTCATTATAGCTAAAAAAAATCAATATTGAGAAAAGATATATAAAAAGTATATACTCCTCCGGTCCTTAATATAAGATCCAATTCTTGAGTTTTTTGGTCCTAATATAAGACCCAATCCATTTTTTCTTTATATTATACATTTTTTTCAAGATAATCTTTCTAATAATGATAGTTTTAGCCAATATACTTAATAGAAAGGATATTTTAAGAAACACTTTTATTATAATAACAACTTAACTTACTTCCTTAATCTCCTCAAATAAGTCAATGGGTCTTATAATTAGGACCGGAGGAGTAATTTTTTGCGTGATAAAAAGTTATATAAGTGAGCATAATTAAATAATTTAGTTTGGGAGATGAAATTGGCTATATGGTTTCTTGGCTATAACTCTCACTTATTCACACCACTGCTTAATTTCGTCGTTCCTCAATGAGTTTTTTTTTTTTGGGGGGGGGGGGGGTCACTCCTCAACTCATTACTCTTTCCTTTCCTTTTCCTACGTTTAATCACCATAGTTAACATTCAGGCCAAAAAATTACCATAATTAACCTATCACCAATAATACGCGTTTAATTTCAGTAAAATACCATTAAACCATGGTTGCAATCTGGGGGCATATTTTTGATATATATTACATCATGGCTGCTTATTTATTATGTCAGGGGTTCGTCTTAAAATCTGTTGGACTAAACATCGATCATGCTAGTGTTTCTTTATATATAACACCTATAATAATGCAACTCATTAGGAATTCATAAGGAAAGAGTAAAAGCTGAGTGTTTGGTGCATTATTATTTATTAGTATATGAGTTTGATTGCAGCAGATCAGATGATAACGAGGCAAAGTTCCGCAACACTGGAAATCCTAAAGCTTCATTGGACCAGATCAAGCGTCCTTCTAGATCTGTATTAATTAATTGCGCTTATGGGACATCCATAATAAGCAGTCTGTGTCTATAATGGTGTATATGCATGCTTGATGCTAACCCAAACAAAAAGACAACATCTCAGTTTTTTTCCAAAAAAAAAAAAACATTAGGATATTATATAGTGATATATATATTTCAAAACCGATCTGCACACACACACTCATAAGATTTTTTTGTCCAATAGTAGCTGATGTTTGATTGATTGTCTGAATAAAATCAATACAAATATATTAATTAATAATTAAACGGGTTTGATATTTGGGAGCCGACAGCTTATTAATGCTGTACGTGGAAGTCACCAAATTAAGCTGCTCAACAACACTCAGGGTTCCCCTATGATTAACAAAATCATTTATCATCCCCTGCACATATATACTCCCTCTGTTCCTTATTATAAAAGATGAATAGCTAAATTACGTTGATAAAAAGACAGTTAAAATTAATTAAGAACAATTAATATATAAAAAGTATAATTTTTTTTTAAAAATACCCTCATTTATAAGGAGAGAGAACAATTAAATTATTAAAAAAAAGAGAA
Organism: Neltuma alba; assembly: GCF_004799145.2. Lineage (NCBI taxonomy): Eukaryota > Viridiplantae > Streptophyta > Magnoliopsida > Fabales > Fabaceae > Neltuma > Neltuma alba. Next base: position 1,900 of record NW_021636549.1, on the reverse strand, counting down.
GTGGGAGGAGAGAGAGTGTGAGTTGGAGACAATAAATATGGGTGTAAAATAAGAAATCAATATGAAAAAGTAGAGACAATTTAAGTATATCTTATATATAGGAATATGCTATAAGCATCAAATGTCTCTTGTAATAAGAAACAGAGGGAGTAATAATTATGCTTATTTAATTATAATGCCAAATGGCTGGCAAGAAATAACAATCTGGGATAAATCTCCTGATCAATATCCACAAATCCCATCCATAACATTGCATGCACGCTACATAAAGCCACTATTTTAATTTGATGCATTATTATTCGCTAAATTTTGGCAATCATTAACAGGTGTGTTCGATGCATATAATGAAACACAAACATTTATGGAAGCAAACTTAGGCCTGAATGTTGCCCTAATCATTCTGAACCGTCGAAATCTATATATATTCATTGTAGTGGGAACACACGCACATAGTCACACAGACACACACACAAAAACACATTTTCATATATGAAAATGAGGTCATATTGCAGTAAGCTTGAGGTGTGCTAAGAGACAAAAATGAGACAAAGGAAAGCTAAAACATTAAAGATGTGAAGGACAGAAAGTAGTGAGTGGTGACCTCCTCCACATGATCAGTAAGGAAAGGGGACAGAGAGCCACACGATCAAATTGAAGAATCAGAAACCTCAAAAACAAAGCTGTCTGGTACAACATCAACCATACTCTCTCTCTCTCTCTCTCTCATCTATCTAAATATTTCATCGGCGACGACATAAGAGAATGTTTACTTTAGATTTTATCATTTTTTGTGTTAATCAGGTGACGTGCTTGACTCGTTGCGATGTCCTCCATTTCAATAAAGCTCTTTTATTTTAACTTCAAGTCAGCCATAAAGATGAAGAGGAGGCACATTGAAATATTGAAACATATGTGCCTTACACGCCAAGACTATCTTAATACCTCTGGCTTTGATCACACAATATGAAACACCAAATGGACTATCTGTAACTAAATTAACAGATAAATTTAGGACTACTACTAATAAACTAGTTCATTAATCCAGCTCCCTAAGATTGATTGACTTGATTAATTTTAATTTTGATGTTTAAGTAGCTAAGATATTTTCACAAAACGTGGTCGTAGTTAATGAGAATATTGATAGGACGGGTTATTTGGTGGTGGTGGGGCATCTTGGGCTAGGCAGTGCTTAGTCATAAGTCAACAATCATAAACTTTTAATAGAAGTCAAATGATATAATTTTGGAGGTTGACTATTGGGAGCATATTGAATGGTTTAAATTCCACAACGAAAGACTTTGACTTGAATTAAACCAATTGCCATTTTGATTTCTCATTCAACCTTTCTTCTTCTTGCTTTTTTTTTTTTGGGTTTTCTTTTCCCATTTTGTGTGAGGCGCGTGCTTGTATTATCCCTATCCTCCACAAAAATACCAAAGAACATTTGAATTCGCCATCCCTAATAATTATGGATCCGATGCGGTATATATGCAGTAACGTTTATAAAAAACACCTCATTCTCTTTTCTGTATATATACTAGCTACTTTGATTATTTCCATTCTTATGCCAACTCAACTTTTAGCTTGAAGATCCCACACATAAATTACATCATGAATTGATACATGAAAATATTATATAATATCATTCATTAAAACTGGATATGATGAACATTGTGTTAATTTTAAAATTATATTGCATGAATATTGATATATGTATGTCTTCATCACCATTTTTTTAATAGGGGCGCATCTTTAATTTACTAGCCTGTATGATTTTTTTTAATTAAAGTGCACAGTAATGATCATATTTTAGTTTTAAAAAAGTACAAGCACTGTTTTTGGTCAATAAATATATAACATGAGAAATTGCATTTAACTTCTAATATATTAATGGATGAAG
>NW_021636548.1:0-82048 GCF_004799145.2 Neltuma alba | reverse complement strand
ACAGCTTCTAGAATCTAGAGAATTGCTTTGGGGTTTGCTTAAGACGACCAAGACGATGATGATCAGCGTGACACCACCCTCCCATCATTATTTCTCCGTCCCATTCACACTGTTACCTCCCCTTTTCCCATGCAACGGTGCCGTTTTATCCCAAACTACACTGTTCGTTCAAGTGTTCATCGGTGAAATATAACTTGGCTAAAAATTAATCAAAGTCTTTTTTTTTTTTGGGAAAAAAAGTCGCACTGCTTTAATTTGGTCCAATGAGCAACTATATATACGCCTCGCGTTCCCCACCAATTCACGATCGCCCATTTTCTCTATTGCTGATAAAACTGATCGCAGAAAAACACACACCCAAAAGAAACAGAGACCTTCCAGGACTTCATCAATGGCTGTCAAAGTTTATATTGTGTATGCATTTCTACTCCTCTGTTATCTTCAATTTCTTTTCTTCCATTTTTATACTGGTTCATCTTCAATGACAATCTCTGGTTTGAACTGTCTCTGTCATTAGTTCTTTTTCCCCATCAATGTCAGTCTGCCTTTCTTGGTTCTCTATCTGCAATTTCAAAGGACTGGGTTTCCTTCTCTTGGTATTGAAAGTTAATGTCTTTGAAAATTCTTTGGTGATCTTGAGTTTGAGCTGTGAGCATAATTTTCTGCGATCTGATGTATTCTTTTTGTCACCCTGTTCTTATTTTCTTCTCTGTTTGAAGATGTTATTTGTTTGATAAGTGAGGAACAGAACAAAAACTTCTTTCCTTTATTCTACTGTGTACTGCGGGCTGGGTACAGCTCAACAACCCACAATGTTGGAAGCCCTTTTCTTTCTTTATTTCTTAGCTGCCGTAACTAACTGTATTGCTACACGATCCTGTCTGTAGCTTTTTCCTCTTGAAGCAATTAATTTCGAAATAATCAGAACGATAACAGAGCACAATTCATCGTTCTGCGTTGAACTGAATTTCTGCAAGAGACAACTATATGTACAGATAAATCTTTGAATTTTTTCAATTATTATTATTATTATAATAAATGTAATTTCTTTTCCCATATTAAGTTAGAGCGGCTGAAATTATCCAACCACCATTCTTCCACCTTTTGTGCTTAGATGCCAAGTCCATTTGTGTATGCTTGAGGAATTGATTGTTGATTGTTTTCATTCCGGATTTGTCTCAAACTGCCGTTGTCCTTTTTCACTAAGATCTTGCAAAGCAATGAGTTAAAAATTTGTTTTCTTTCAAGATTTGGGCACGGTCAGTCTCAGATTTGTTTTTATTTGGAAGGTTTCGCCCATTGTATTGCCGTGTCAAACAATGGACACATGTTATCCTTGTTAGTTATACTTGTGAGTTGTGACTTTCCTATCCTGGTAGTTGTAAACGCCCAAGTGGTTATCAATATTATGAGATCATCAAGTCAGTTTGGGCGTTCTTTTGGCTACAAAAGTCAGTTTGGGGTGTTCAGAACAGTCATTTTAACAGAATTAGAGAGACAAATATCTCAAGTTATCTTTGTGTCTTATAAATTATTGAAGTGGCAAAGCTGCAATTATAGCATATGATTTCACCTTTGAAACGAACTTTCCTATGGAAGTAAGGCGTTCCTGTGTTTGGATAAGTTAAGATATAAATTATCTATTTGATTGACAATATTTCCTTTAAGCTTTATTGACACAATGTAAATGTTACATCACTTGACAGATACTACTCAATGTATGGACATGTGGAGAAACTAGCAGAAGAAATTAAGAAAGGAGCTTCATCTATAGAAGGAGTTGAGGCTAAACTATGGCAGGCATGTGTCTGTTTAATTTCGTATTCCCATGCATTGCAAATTTTCACTGCATGAAAAAGTAATCAGCAAGCTAAACCAGTCCCATAGCGAAGGCTTATTGCTCTATGAAACAGATTTATGGTTGATACCCTCACTATGAAATTGGTTTAACTCAATACTGTTGTTCCTTTCTGTTGGCTAAGCTCCTTCGTTATGGTAGAAAGGTCTCAATGCCTTCCTGATTCATGCTTGCTAATTTTGGGACGGACATTAAAGAATTCATTAGGAAAAGTAAGATGAAGCAACCAGGCTGACTCTATTGAGCTTCTGAACAGGTACCTGAGACACTACCAGAGGAGGTGCTTGGAAAGATGAGTGCGCCACCCAAGAGTGATGTCCCAATCATTACTCCTAATGAACTAGCAGAGGCTGATGGTTTTGTTTTTGGTTTTCCAACAAGATTTGGAATGATGGCTGCTCAGTTCAAAGCATTTTTAGATGCAACTGGAGGATTGTGGAGGACACAACAGCTTGCAGGCAAGCCTGCTGGGATCTTCTTCTGCACTGGATCTCAAGGTGGTGGACAAGAGACTACAGCGTAAGAGCCTTTCCTCGAGAATTTAGTTTCCTCATCAAATCCCAAAATGGATAACGAAAAAGAAAATTGTTTTAAGAAATTATGAATTTTATGACAGGTTAACTGCCATCACTCAGCTGGTTCATCATGGGATGATATTTGTCCCAATTGGATACACATTTGGCGCCGGCATGTTCGAGATGGAGCAAGTGAAAGGTGGAAGTCCATATGGTGCAGGAACTTTTGCCGGTGATGGCTCAAGACAGCCGACTGAGCTGGAGTTGGAGCAAGCATTCCATCAAGGAAAATATATTGCCACCATCACAAAGAAGCTCAAGCAAGCTGCATAATAATGTTAGGTCAACCAGACATACTATTTATCAAGGATAAATGGATACAAAATTATTGCTTTAAAACTGTTTCCCATTTTTTTAGCCATAGAATGTAAAATTTCTATTTTTCTGATCTGCTTGCAAGTAATAACTATTTTCATTTTTCTTTATTATAGAAATGATTTCTATGGGTGTTACACAACCCAAATGGTTGTTGCTATCTGCGAATGTGAGAAAGTTTGTATTGCATTGTATTGTATTGTCCTTTCATTTTTGTCTGAAAAAATGCCTGTTTCCTTCTATTGTACTCCCTTTTCATGAATTCTAGTTCCAATAAGCAAGCAAATAAAATGATAAGACTTTGTCCATGATTTCTCAACATTTTCCTTTATCTCTATCAATTTTTGGTTGACCAATTTTGATTATGGCAGTACCGATAATACCCTCCAGGGGGACACTAAGTAGGCAGTGGCCACACAGCAAGGAAATGTATTCTGATACATACTTGTTTATCCTTTCTCTTTATTGTGAAAGAAACACAGTGACATGTGATTCACAGAGCTTTTGTGTATTCTTGTCCATTTATGTCCCATTTACCCCTTCCCATCATTGGTTTGCGTCGACTTGTTTCTACTTGTGGCTTTGAAGCATCTAATACCACCATTTCTTCACAGAGGCACCTGCCTATTATCTTTTTGTAACTAGCTAGCCACGCCCATGAATTTTAGCAACAGTTTGTTTTGGGTCTCCTATGGCATTGTCGTTTTCAAAACATGATGAAGAGGATCTGACATACACATGACATGTTCAGGAAAAAAAATCTGGTAATGGAATCTGCAGTAAAGTTAACTATGGTGTCAGGTCAAGTTCTATAATATAATAATAAGCTAAGCTCACTGTTTTATCACCTGTTTATATAAATGCTCAGCATGATGAAGAGCAATAAGTGAAATCTAAGCTAAAAATTATCCGCAGACTTTGTGTTAGGTAAAAAGGTATAGAAATTATGGAATCATTAGACATTTCATAGAGGCCAAAATAACCTAAAGATTCTGTTCTTCCACTTTCTGATCCATAAACTTTGACGTCTAACATTCACTTATTAGCAATCATGTTTTAGCATCAGGACACAAACTATTAAAGACAAAGGAAAGGAGTTTTCTTAACAGCTAAAAAAGGTAACTGTGCTAAAATAATGTAAAATGAAATTTACCGTCTTCTAGTCCTTAGATAGGAAGCGGCATATTCATGGGAACAATCACTCCTGAACTGTGAACATGATAATCAAACAGTGAGAAAACAAAAATCCACTGCGGAAAAAATATCAGGACCCGAAACACCAGTTATTTTCAAAATCCTTGCGCTTGAACATACTGATCGTTATATAGTAGTGAGAAAGAAACAGTATTGAGGGGCTCCTCGTTTACTTGTATATCTTTGTGCCAAAGGATCTTTCCACATAAATAAACATGTCGATCAGGAGGATGATAACAGATTCCCACTGTACACAATCTATGTAAGATGAATGTACAAACTCAGGCTATTGTGACGGAAGAGAAAAGATTGAATCATTGAAGTCACATTTGACAGTTTCTTAATGAAGACAAAATTTGCAGAAAGTAATACAGGGAAACATAAGGAGCCCCATGACAGGCTAGCTTTGTTAGCATAATAATGACTAATGCTTAGATGCTCTTTCTTTGCACTAATATATGTTCTAATCTTGCTGCACAAGTTAGAAAGTGAGATTTGGTAAAGTACTTTAAATCAGAAGGCTCCAATTCCCTGGCCCAGGAGCAACATTAGTAATCATTCTCCGTCCAATAGCTGCAAAGTCATAACTCAACCGGTAAAGTGATCAAGTTTAAAATCAGAAAACTTTGCGAGCACGTTCAAGGTAATAACATAGTCATATATAATATTATTTTTTATTTTCATAGACGGAATTTACAAATATATGTGCCAATCATGTAGCTTGGATTGTTGTCATTATATCTGTAAACAAAAATTAAAAAAAAAAAAAGGAAGATCAGAGGAGAATACCTTTAAAGGTCTTTTTTTTAACGATGTATTATTATTCCGAAATATTGGTTCAAAGTTTTCTGTTACAGGGAAGTTATTTACAGAATATTGCGCATAATTAATATATATTAAAAAAGAAAGAAAGGCCTTTTCTGAATTTTGAAGAGGATAAAGTAACGAGGGGTTTTCTCTCTTCCCTCCATATACTTCCAATAGAAGACCCTTTATGTGACCATTCGGTATAAAGCACAGAAGCATGTGCGAAAAGCATCTGCAAGATATATATTTTATTGCAAATTATTTCTGGTACATGAAAGTTAATTGAAACTAAAATATGGGAAGAGAAGGTGTGGGCCACCCTCTGACTTCCACTTACATATTCTAAAGATATAAATAAATCAGTGAGATTTCCAATCAAAAACATATCCTCACACTAACCAGTCTTATATTGAATACTATATCTCAATTATTCCTTCGGATTAGATTTTTTTTTTTTTAAGGCAGTGCCAACTATATTAGCAATATATGTAGTAACATGGAATTAAAAAAAATAGCTCTCTTTTTTCTCCTACAAACAACAAATTTCCTTCTAGTTTAGTCTAACAACAATCCCTACATTGAGCAACCTTGTCCTTCCTAATCACACTTTGCCACCCTCAGCATATAATTCTTCAATTATTACAAACTAATATGGTTCAGCTGGTCCCAATATTTTGCCACACCCTGCATCATTCTGCATTCGGCTGGCCCAACAATGGCCTTTTTCTCTCTCTTTTGGAGGGTCATCTCATCTTTCTTTCCTCCTTTCCTTCTCTGCTATCACATTTTCCCTCTCTTTCTCTCTCTCTAGCCAGATGTGCAGAGGTGACAACTTTACAAATTTATGTGGGCTTCTGTGTCTTCTCTATCTTTGATGTTATGAAAATCTTATCGTCCCCAACTTGAACAGGTTTGATAAGATATTTGTGTCCTAGTTTCGTGCACCAATTTGTCACCGTTAGTTATCTGAACGTTCCTCCGAATGTTGGCGTCCAAAAATCAACTGCGGTTTCTTGAGTCACTGGAAACGTACTCGACATCGGCACCAGACATAGACCTCTGCTTCTCAGATCTTGCTTCCCACCGTCGCCTTCTTTAGATTTACCAGGACTCTGTATTTATATTTTTTAAAAAAAAATTACGTAAAATAAACACGGCTGTTCTATAGGTTGTGATGATTTAAAACTATAAACTAGTATCATTATTACCTGTTGATGCTGTATGGGAGCTCCACTTTTCATATACGGTGTGCTTAAAACCTAGAAAAGAAAAAGAAAAGCATGTAAGGATAAGACGAAGCTTTGTGCTATTATTTTAATCATATAATTGCACAGTAATAGGTAATGGGGGTTACTGTCACTTGTTCATGGAGGAATTTGATGTATTCAATGGCTTCAGAGAGCACCGAGGCTGTATCGGTCTGGCACAAACAATATCACAAAGTATTTCAAAACCCATTGATATAAGTTGCAATTGTGTGTGTGTGTATACGTATATGTAATATATATATATATATATATAATTCTGTGATCATGAAATTTGCGAGGGGTAAATGAATGATCATTCTCATCACCTTTCCGAAAGGCGAAACCAATTGTTGAAGCGCAGTGATTCTGTCCCCCATCTTCTCTTTTCTTACCTGTTAATTAAAACCCGAACTACGGCTTCATATATCCATGTTTATGGATTCAGATGCAACGAAAGACAAAATCTTAAAAAGAAAAGAAACAGCAACAATGATGATAAGATAAAACGTCCTTTCTTGTCAAAACGAATTGATTACCTTAAACGCTGGCAAAGGAGACGGTGTTTCGTTCCGAGGCCTTTTGGGTGCTGCCTCGCTCCCACTTTTCTTCACCACGCTACTCGACTCCCTAACTTCACACATATTCTGCAAAACCTCACGTTTATGGTACATTAATGCATTAACCACAAACGCACACTAAAAGATATTATAGAGTATGTGATGGTAATGAACCATACCTTGGATTGAACATCGAAGCTTGGAGAAGGGAATGGAGGTTGCAAAGAGGGAAAGAAGCCAGATCTAGCATCTTTAATATTTGAGGCCTCAGAAGCGTTCCAGAAAGGAGCGTTGTTTGTGAAATGCAACTGATTGTTATTATGGGGTGGTTGTTGTTTTGGAGGTGAAGCTCGCAGAAATTGAGGAACTTTATTAGACCATGAAGGCATTAACTGATCGTTACTGTTCAATCCGTAGCTTGTTTGGTATGGAAAGTTTATCTGGCGATTCTGGTGATGATCATACTGGACTTGACTATTGTTATTATGATCAGGTGGTAATAGTCCTTGTAATATGGATGAGTTGCCATAAAAATCCACCTGAAAGTTAGTACTAGATGCTAAGCCTTGGGTGGTTACAGTACTTTCCCCAGAACTATATTGAGGACTAAACTGCGTTTGATCTAAAGAGAAACCCCGGTTTACTTGTTTGAACTCGTTCGTTGAAGAAGACGACTCAGCAGAAAACAACTTGTCCCTCCACTGAACTTGAGACAACCCCATGGCACTTTCTTGCTGAAAATTCGTGCTTGATGCGTTCAAGAAACTGCTCTCCCCACCTTTCTCTGCACCTCGGCTAAACGACATGCACAAAGTTACAGACTTTTCCTCACGGAATCAAGTTCCGTACTCATCATTAACATAATATCAAAAGAAAGGAGATCTTTATGGAGTGCTGCACTTACAGAAAGGAGGGTTGATTCCAGTCCAGAGGTTGGGAAGAGAGGCCTAAACCCATCATATGCAGGTTGGGGTCGGAGGAAGAAGGTGAAGCCGCCATGGAAGACCTTGGCTTGAGGTCTTGATGAGACGACATATCTGTATGTTGCCAAGCGAAGTTGGGGATGGAGGAGGAAGATTGAGAAGCCTCAGTTTCGAACCTGGAGTTTCTGGCTGAGTCCCACCAGTTTCCAGTGGCTTGAAATTGATCTTCCGCCATGGCTGGTTAGTGAAGATGGTGGTGGGTGTGGCTGCTTCTTAAGAGCATCAGATTCTTCTTCTTTCTGAGAAGAAAATGAATTTAAAACGGTTCGCAACTTCGCAATATTTATATTGGGAGGTGAAGAGTGAAAGACCAGGTTGAGGGAGAATGAGGGCAACAGGACAATTCAGGGAGCGCTTGATTAGACGGGAGAATTAAAAGCGTCTTTTTTTAACAAAGAAAAAAAAACTGAATTTCTTCGATTCTTTTTTTATTTACTTTCTCTTTTGAGTTTTGACTCTATTTGGTTAAAATGCTCAATTATATATTCTCTGCCGAATATTGCTGGTTTGCTATCAACAATCAATCAATTATATTCTACAAATCTCATTAAAAAGAAAGCTGCACTCTCTCATCAGCACTTAGATCAATAATAATTGACTATTTTAAAATTAATCTCTAAGAAATATAATTAGATTAAATGCTTTTTGAAAATTAACTTTTAATAAATTTTATTAACTTATTAATGTTTGATCGGTGCTATTTAATTTCCTCAACTAATTGCTTTGTTTCCTTCCATCGGGACGTCCCTTTAATATTACCTCCTTTTAATGTTTGCTGCTTTTTTTTTTTTGGAAAAATAAAACTTGAATTTAAATATGCATAAGATTGATTTTTTTTTTTTTAAATAGGACTAATGAGTTACCCTAATAGTCTTTTCTTTTCTTACATTGGGCGAAAAGAATAAAAGTATCGTATAAAAAGGATAAAAGGGCGTATCATAAACCTCCATGAACACATATTGGTAATCAAAACATGCTTTCTACGTACATTGGGAGTAGATAATCATAGAATAATTATTATAGTTTCACTCCTTTAACTTATTATTACATATATATATATACATGTTGGCAAAAAAAATTATTTTATATACACACACAGAGACTATAATGGATTCAAATATTAAGTCAAACATTTTTTTCGAATTAAAAATGAAGATTGAACATACAATAAAGCAACAAACCAAAAATTAAAATCTTTAAAACAATTATAAAATTCCGATAGAGAGAATTAGGGGTGAAAACAGGTCAAGCGATCTATTAAGAACCTATAGCCTAGCCTATATTTAGCCTGATCTGTTTCAAAACAGAAAAAGACTTAGCCCTCTTTGATGGTCTATTTAGTCTAAGAGGTGAGGCCCAAAGCCTGTTAATCCTGTCATGTTTGGCTTGGTCTGCTTACTTATCTTAATTTAAATTTTAAGTTGGTACTTATATCTAGTCTTATTTCAATTTTTAATATATATACTTATGACTTGTTTTTAATAATATTAACCGTAATTATAATTTCAAATATTACTTATGAGATTAAAATTTAAATAAAATATAACAATAAAAATAATTATTATATAGTATGTATATTTTACTTTTTTTTATTAGTCTATGTATTTTTTACCATGCATTTTGAAATTTTTAAAATTACAAGTTGTTTTAATAGGCTTAGGCCAGGCCAGACTCAAGCTGAAAAAAACACCTATAACAAGTCACAGGTCAGGTTCAAGCCAGCTTGTTGCTAAACAGACCTGGCTTGTTAAGGATAAAATATGGTCTAACCTGACCTATTTCCACTCCCAGAGAGAATAGAGTTTGTAATTCCCTAAAGTTGTACTTAATCAACTCAGATCAAGATTCTTATAATTTTTTCATTAAGGAGTCAATTATAGAATTATGGCCGATTTTGATAACAATAACTATTTACCAAATGTTATTATTGTCATACTGATGAGACAGCATTACTTACATTAGCAATATGTCATCTGCGAAAATCTTAATTAAAGTTTATCATATATTTTTTTAAGGACTAATTTTTTGAATAAAAAAACTAAAGGGGCCTTAACTCAAATTAGTCATAAACTCTCTGAAAAGCATAAAGTTATTTTCCTACCCTAATATAGTACTTGCATTTTTTACTACAGAAAAGGCATTAAAAATTGGATGTTTTAGTGAAAACAAATGAAATATAATTGGAGTTGAAGAGCTTCTTTTAAAAATAAAAATTAATGATGGATTGATTAAACAATTACTGAACTCCCAAAATATAGAGCAAATTCAGTTAAAAATAATACGGAGTAAATAGAATAGAATCTTCCGGCGACAATTTAACTTTAATTAATGTTCTTAATTAGTGAATATTACAATAATTGATATGTGTGTATATGTGTTGCATCACCTTCACCTCCTTAACATTCATCCAAAAAGCTAAATTGGATTATTGTCTCTCTCAAAAACTCTGACTTAAAAACTGCATGTAAGTTATTAAACAAATACAACTAGGGGATGTATTAAAAAACGACTGAATATTTACAATTTCTCGACATATAAAAACACAGGTATATTCGTTGAGACAAAAAATAAAATGCGAATTTTTTTAAAAAAAATCATCAATCAAAAGTATCATATATGATATATAAACAATACAAAAACTATAATAAGTTGTATCAGGCATAACCACATAAGTGTATAACTTCCTCCATTCTTAAATATGAGCCCTAAATATACAGATTTCTAGATATAATTAATTAATTAATACTTATGTTCAATTTTTTTTAATAATACATAGATTTGGATACCTCCTTAATTTGCGTATTTTTTGATATTAGGTCTTATATCTGGCACAGAGTGTGTGTATATAACTTAGACGAAAGTACATTGACATTGTAAGTAATCTTACCTCTTATAAAGAGGATAACATAAGTTTGAATCTCAGAAAACGTATTTATTAGAAGAACTTTAACTTGAACTTTCCTTCTCATGTCCAAAACGATTTCAAAATACTCTGATTTATAAAAATAAAAAAAGAAGTAAGTAATATAAATTAAAATATGCAGTGATCAGACGACTGAAGCGTCGTAATAAAATATTTTAAAATACATCATCAACCAAGCCGAAAATGAAAAACTGTGGTATAGAGTATCCGCAGGGGGACAACTGGCTGGAAAGACCATAGTTTAATTTGTAAGCATACGTCGTAGCAACTGTTTTTTTTTTTTTTTGGGCGTGAGTAGTCAAATTTATTAAGGAATCATAATCAATATATATATATATATATATATGCACACTCTATATTACGACATTTTAATGCCCTTTTGTTTTAGGAATCGTGCCTTTATTATGACAAGGTTGAATTGTGGCGGGTAAAACCGAGTTGAATATTGTGGGTCAAACCACAATTTGAAGCCCTTATGTCATTCTGCACCACTAATTATGTGTATTTTTTTTTGGCCAACACACTAATTATATATAATTGATTCATATTTATTTCAGAGTATCAATTTTCAGAATGCTGATCATTATACTTAATTAAATATAAGAAATTAAAGTCAGACACAACCACTTTAGACGTTCCCTATAAAAACCTGTAACTGAAGAATTAAATTTAATTAATTATTTTCAAAAGTTATGATTAATCGACTGTTTAAGGTTCCAGATCATAGAAACACCCTATAAGGACGACGAGAAATGCCTAAGGGAAGTGAGATGGGGAAAAATTGTAACGCATCAATATCGAAAAACTCTAATAATAAAAACATTACTTTCTTTTTTTCATATTTTTTATTTTCTCAAAATTCATTTTGTATATGGAAAATTCAGCCAGGAATTAGGCTCGGGTAAGTCTTGGAAGGAAAGGGAAAGCATGGAGGCTGGCATTTGACAAAATTCTCCGAAAAAGTAAACATTTTTATTCTGTACGCAACGGCAAGAGGAAAAAACATGTACATGGTCGCAGGTTGGTGAAATATTCTTATACGTCTTCTTTCGTTTACTTTTTCCCATCAATCCATCTGCATAAAGTCAATTTCTTATTAGGCCCCCAGACGCCACGCCAATTCATTTTCTTGTAATTTTCGTCTTTATTCTCATACTTTTCCAAGAGTCTTCCTTCATATTTTTCACCTCACTGTATAATTATATTAGTAATTTTTTGGGGGAAAAAACTAGTGTAATACTTATATATATATTTGAAAAAACAGACCATGTGACTGCCAACATTAAAAGTCTAACAAGATGTGAGGAACCAGTTTCTGTGCTCATCACTTAGATGAGCACCAGAAACTCATCAGATCTAGACTATTTATATCTTATTTGAATGGTTCAGATTTAAAATCTTTAATTAATTATTTTTAAATAGAAAAAATTATTTTTTGAAAAAAATGATAATTAAAAGATCATCACTGTTTTAAATTCCATACATATTAAAATAATTATTTTGAATAGATAAAAAAAAATCAAGTCTGAACCATTTAAATAAGATATTAAAGATTCAGATCTGATAAGTTTATTATAATGCTTATTAAAAGAATGAGCACCAAACACCGAAACTGATTCCCAAGATATGACGTTAACTCAGCCAACAACTTGGGTAATGGCTTCACAAGGGACCCGAATTGCTCAAATGGAAGTGTGTGCGTGTGTAGAACCAAAGCTTAGCGCATTAGATTAGTACTTTGAATAAAAATAAAAAATGAAAAAGTAAATAATGGAATTAATAAAAATGGCTGAGTGACGTCCGATTTAATATAGAGGCAACTGGTGCATAAGGTTTCTCTAAACAAGTTCTGGCAAAAGACGAGTATAAACAGTCTTATCTTGAAAGCAGAAATACTTCTTCGAAGATTTGAACATGCGATCTTTAATCTCTAGATTACATGTAGAGATTTAATATGGTTGTTAATTTGGGAAATATTCCGGTAAAAAAAATTTTTGGAAAATAGTAATAGCACAAAGTAAAATACGAGTACCTTTCCAGATAACTGATTTAAAAACATTAAAAAAATTAGTTAAGTTTATTATTTTTAATAAATATCGGTAGAAATTCTTACAATAAATAAAAATATTTTTTTAAAAAACTATAAACTTAAAAAATAAAACAAATTAAAATTGTATGATTATGACCAAATCTAACCGCCTAATTTACTTTTATATTAAAGACAAAAAGTTAGTACAGAAAAGTAGAGCGGAGAAGTGAGGTGAGAAAGACGATGGATGAGAGGCGGGTGGTGGTGGTGATGCGGTACTTGAAAATAATGAGGGAATTGAAACACGAGTCAACGTGTGGGGCCGGGACGGCGTGCACGCGTGTGCGACATGTGGGACCTACTTGAATGCCCCCAGAAGCCTCAGCCTCCCCTGCCTCTTCAGAGTCAGAGCCCTGAAAATGACTCCTTCCCTCCTCAGTTTGAATATTCTCACCTCAATCCCATTCTCGCGTCTCCATCATTTTGGGTACTCTCTGTTCTCTCTGTTTTTCTTCCCCACTAGAATTAAAAATATGACAAATTTTCTTATATAGTACTACTTTCGATTCTTAATATAAGATCTTATTTGATTTTTATTTTGGTTTTTAATATAAAACCCTAATCCATTTTGTTTTTTATATTTATGTATTTTTTTTCAAGGTAACCCTTATAATAATTGTAGTTCTAATCAATATAGTTGATTAGTAAGGATATTTTAGGAAAAACAACACCTATTTATTATAAATAACTAACTTAACTTCTTTCCTTAATCTCTTCAAATTAATTAATTGGGTCTTATAATTAGGATCGGAGGAAGTAGTTAGACAATTCATTTATACATGTTAAAAAGTAATGAATAATTTAGTTATTTATAATAAATAATTTTTTAAAAATTTCATTTCTAATTATGTGTGCATTAATCACATCCGAATAAAAACATCTTTATTATATATAATCAATAAAAATAATTTAAAAAAAATATAAATTTAGAAAATAAAATGAATCAGATTCATATATTTAAAATCATTTATCTGCTTTTTATATATACTCCTTCGGTCCTAAATTTACACTGTAAAATGGGTCTTATATTTAGGCTTGGAAGAATACTTAGGACTGGAGACAATAATCTTTAACATCTTGATTAACTCATTATAGCTAAAAAAAATCAATATTGAGAAAAGATTATACTCCTCCGGTCCTTAATATAGGATCCAATTCTTGAGTTGGTTTTGGTCCTAAATATAAGACCCCTTTCTCATATTTATTAATTTTCTCTAAATTACCCCTATGAATACTCCATCAACCATAATCAAGTAAAAGAAAGAGAGGGAGTATTAAGAAAGATGATTATGGTGTTTTAGGAAAAATGTGTCACTTTTCTTATAATTAACTAACTTACCTAACTTCCTTAATCTAATCAAATTAGTTAAATGGGTCTTATATTAAGGACCGGAGGAGTATGTAGAAAGTATATAATTTTTTGCGTGATAAAAAGTTATATAAGTGAGCATAATTAAATAATTTAGTTTGGGAGATGAAATTGGCTATATGGTTTCTTGGCTATAACTCTCACTTATTCACACCACTGCTTAATTTCGTCGTTCCTCAATGAGTTTTTTTTTTTTGGGGGGGGGGGGGTCACTCCTCAACTCATTACTCTTTCCTTTCCTTTTCCTACGTTTAATCACCATAGTTAACATTCAGGCCAAAAAATTACCATAATTAACCTATCACCAATAATACGCGTTTAATTTCAGTAAAATACCATTAAACCATGGTTGCAATCTGGGGGCATATTTTTGATATATATTACATCATGGCTGCTTATTTATTATGTCAGGGGTTCGTCTTAAAATCTGTTGGACTAAACATCGATCATGCTAGTGTTTCTTTATATATAACACCTATAATAATGCAACTCATTAGGAATTCATAAGGAAAGAGTAAAAGCTGAGTGTTTGGTGCATTATTATTTATTAGTATATGAGTTTGATTGCAGCAGATCAGATGATAACGAGGCAAAGTTCCGCAACACTGGAAATCCTAAAGCTTCATTGGACCAGATCAAGCGTCCTTCTAGATCTGTATTAATTAATTGCGCTTATGGGACATCCATAATAAGCAGTCTGTGTCTATAATGGTGTATATGCATGCTTGATGCTAACCCAAACAAAAAGACAACATCTCAGTTTTTTTCCAAAAAAAAAAAACATTAGGATATTATATAGTGATATATATATTTTCAAAACCGATCTGCACACACACACTCATAAGATTTTTTTGTCCAATAGTAGCTGATGTTTGATTGATTGTCTGAATAAAATCAATACAAATATATTAATTAATAATTAAACGGGTTTGATATTTGGGAGCCGACAGCTTATTAATGCTGTACGTGGAAGTCACCAAATTAAGCTGCTCAACAACACTCAGGGTTCCCCTATGATTAACAAAATCATTTATCATCCCCTGCACATATATACTCCCTCCGTTCCTTATTATAAAAGATGAATAGCAAAATTACGTTGATAAAAAGACAGTTAAAATTAATTAAGAACAATTAATATATAAAAAGTATAATTTTTTTAAAAAAATACCCTCATTTATAAGGAGAGAGAACAATTAAATTATTAAAAAAAAGAGAAGTGGGAGAGAGAGAGAGTGTGAGTTGGAGACAATAAATATGGGTAAAATAAGAAATCAATATGAAAAAGTAGAGACAACTTTTAAGTATATCTTATATATAGGAATATGCTATAAGCATCAAATGTCTCTTGTAATAAGAAACAGAGGGAGTAATAATTATGCTTATTTAATTATAATGCCAAATGGCTGGCAAGAAATAACAATCTGGGATAAATCTCCTGATCAATATCCACAAATCCCATCCATAACATTGCATGCACGCTACATAAAGCCACTATTTTAATTTGATGCATTATTATTCGCTAAATTTTGGCAATCATTAACAGGTGTGTTCGATGCATATAATGAAACACAAACATTTATGGAAGCAAACTTAGGCCTGAATGTTGCCCTAATCATTCTGAACCGTCGAAATCTATATATATTCATTGTAGTGGGAACACACGCACATAGTCACACAGACACACACACAAACACACATTTTCATATATGAAAATGAGGTCATATTGCAGTAAGCTTGAGGTGTGCTAAGAGACAAAAATGAGACAAAGGAAAGCTAAAACATTAAAGATGTGAAGGACAGAAAGTAGTGAGTGGTGACCTCCTCCACATGATCAGTAAGGAAAGGGGACAGAGCCACACGATCAAATTGAAGAATCAGAAACCTCAAAAACAAAGCTGTCTGGTACAACATCAACCATACTCTCTCTCTCTCTCTCTCTCTCTCTCTCTCTCTCTCTCTCGATCTATCTAAATATTTCATCGGCGACGAACATAAGAGAATGTTTACTTTAGATTTTATCATTTTTTGTGTTAATCAGGTGACGTGCTTGACTCGTTGCGATGTCCTCCATTTCAATAAAGCTCTTTTATTTTAACTTCAAGTCAGCCATAAAGATGAAGAGGAGGCACATTGAAATATTGAAACATATGTGCCTTACACGCCAAGACTATCTTAATACCTCTGGCTTTGATCACACAATATGAAACACCAAATGGACTATCTGTAACTAAATTAACAGATAAATTTAGGACTACTACTAATAACTAGTTCATTAATCCAGCTCCCTAAGATTGATTGACTTGATTAATTTTAATTTTGATGTTTAAGTAGCTAAGATATTTTCACAAAACGTGGTCGTAGTTAATGAGAATATTGATAGGATGGGTTATTTGGTGGTGGTGGGGCATCTTGGGCTAGGCAGTGCTTAGTCATAAGTCAACAATCATAAACTTTTAATAGAAGTCAAATGATATAATTTTGGAGGTTGACTATTGGGAGCATATTGAATGGTTTAAATTCCACAACGAAAGACTTTGACTTGAATTAACCAATTGCCATTTTGATTTCTCATTCAACCTTTCTTCTTCTTGCTTTTTTTTTTTTTTGGGTTTTCTTTTCCCATTTTGTGTGAGGCGCGTGCTTGTATTATCCCTATCCTCCACAAAATACCAAAGAACATTTGAATTCGCCATCCCTAATAATTATGGAGATGCGGTACATATGCAGTAACGTTTATTAAAACACCTCATTCTCTTTTCTGTATTATATACTAGCAACTTTGATTATTTCCATTCTTATGCCAACTCAACTTTAGCTTGAAGATCCCACACATAAATTACATCATGAATTGATACATGAAAATATTATATAATATCATTCATTAAAACTGGATATGATGAACATTGTGTTAATTTTAAAATTTATATTGCATGAATATTGATATATGTATGTCTTCATCACCATTTTTTTAATAGGGGCGCATCTTTAATTTACTAGCCTGTATGATTTTTTTTAATTAAAGTGCACAGTAATGATCATATTTTAGTTTTAAAAAAGTACAAGCACTGTTTTTGGTCAATAAATATATAACATGAGAAATTGCATTTAACTTCTTAATATATTAATGGATGAAGTGTACCATTTAATTAACTTCAATAATTTAATTTGTCTTTCCAGACACACATGAATATAGCTGTTCATGTCTGAATACAAACTCACGTGGGACACAAATTGTGGGACTCAGTAAGCAAATTTAGAAAATGTGTGTATATGGTAACACGAGTATGATGATATATAAAAGCCTATTCTTTAAATTTCGCTTTTTATATATACTGCTAATTAATTCAAGAAATATTCCCTCCCGATTAAATTTTATTATCTTTCTTTTCTTTTCTTTATTTTTTTATGCGTACCTACCAAAACATCATTATTTTGTGGAATCGAAATATTCTTCCCACCAATCACATAATTTTTGCAACGAAACCAACTAAGAATTCCACTTGGATTCATGTGAAATGCCGCGTTCATACTAATTCTTTCACGGCCTAACAAAGCAAGCTTATTTATTTATTTAACAAAGTTATTTCCCAAAAGAAATTAACAAAAGTGGCATACATATAATATTTAAAAGACACGAGTAGCTAGATGCACGCACACTTCCCGGAATTTAATATATTTCTCAGCGATGGCATTTATTTATTTATTTTTTTTTTCCGCAATCATTGTGTGTTTATGCTCTTAGATTTGAATGGCCGCCCATAAGACACACTACTCGAACCTTTTTGTCCAAGAGTTTTGTGGTTTATAATAAACTGTAGGAGTATATGCTTATTTTTTAAAAGGAAAAAAAAATCAGAACTATTACAAGACCGTGAGAAACTGAGAATCATGGAACGAAGAAAAGAGTACAAGAGTCGACCTAAAACATGTCAAAATTCTCTAATGTTTGTGTCTTGAGCGAGTGTTAAGGGATACAACGCTTTTGATCATATTTATCCCTTCGTATAATTAAAAAGGCATAATCTTTACCAAATCCTCTAATCGCCAGGAACCACAAACGCAACTTTTGTGGTAATCCCTATACTCGTTAATATCCACAAGTTAGATGATGAATTGAATTTGATTCTAAATATAAGATTTTAATTCACTCCGTCTTACGTATTCTTAAATTTTCTCCCTAAACTGTTCATGTTGATTGCGCATACTAAAAGAATTTAAAGTAGTTCTAATAGAAATGATTAAATATGGTATTTTAGAGCAGCCAACACACATTTTTTAACAAATAACTAAATAAACTAATTAATTTTCTTAATCTCTGGAACTTAATTGTCCAACCCTTTGATATATTATGAATAGGAGAGATTATTATATTTATAACATGCTATTAATTAATTGAGCTACTCTCTGATTAGAAAAATAGGATGTGGGTGATGCGCTAATTAAGTACGACCATGTTTCAATTCATTGACCCAACAGACAAGTGGTGAATACTTTTGAGAATAGAATGTGTGTGGAATTTGAGCCATAAGATTACAAATGAAAGGAAGACGCCTCAGCTAGAAAAGACGACGAATATGATTATGATTGTGATGACTGATAATCCCAACCTGCAACAAAGACCAAAAAAAAAAAAAGATGAATTTGACTTTGGTAGGAGCCAAGCCAAGATAGTGGAGTTTGTGTCCCGTCGCCCCAAAACCAAAAAAAAAAAATTAAGACTTTGATAATGGGATGGTGGGGTTGACAAGTATCTTGACCCTCTTCCATCAGACATTCCTCATACTTCAACTCATCATCCTTCCATTTTTTGAATTCTCCTTCATTTCTTTGTCCTTTTCTCCTTCTCAATATTATATTCCTCCTCCTACTTTTCTTCTTGCATTTAAAAAATTCGTTTTTATTTTAATTTAAAATTATTTTGGCCGTGGTGCTTTAAAGTACTACTATTGAGTTAAATAAAGTTGTTTTTTTTAAATTATTTATTGAAATGATCTTTAGAGCTGTGATGTTTAGTAGACAGCTAGGATATCTTTTGATAGTTAATTGAAGAAGACCCTGATGAAAAAGCTGAGGACGACAATTCTCTTAAAACAAATATTATTGTCATTATCTTTGGTTTCCTGCTTCTTTACGAATGTTTTAGATAATAGCAATTTGACATGCGTGACCGTGTCAACTATAGTTTCTTTACTCAATCTCTTTCCTACTTTTTCATAAAGTATACCGTTGAAAAAATGGTAGAAAAATATCTGTTAAATCTCAAAATGACAAATAGGTAATTTTGACAAATGTTGAGTAGTAAAAATCAATACAAGTGTAGTCAAAATCATTATAAAAATAGTCAGCATAACCTATTTATCTTTTTAAAACTCAACAAGTATTTTTCTGTCATTTTTTTTTTTTTTTTCATTTTTAATGTTTTCCACTTAAGAGTATTTTTTCCCCTAAAAATTATACTTATAGCTAGTTTAATTAAATATGTGAGATATACATAAATACTTTCACTTTCAACATTAGGTAATTAATTAATTAAGCCCGTGCAGATTAAATATAGAAGACAAGGATAATAGTTACTAATAACTAATTTACTTCAACTACTGTGTGAAATTTATTCCAATTTGTTGAATCCTTGTATCTCAAATGATACCAAGCATATTTTTTGAAATTCTCTCAAATATATAAGGTTGTGAGTTCAAATTTTTAATGAAAGATACAATGAGTACAATTCTTAAAAGAACAACACCCAAAAATTAGTTGTTGAAATTGGGACTCAGAACATTATGACCAAAAAGAATTACTCATGCACATGCACATATTAGATATAATTAACCATATATTTAGGGGCAATGAATAAATTCAATTCTGACTTATCACCAAGTAGTAACTTTTAACATTCAACAAGATGCATCATTAATTAGCCATGATTCCAACTTAATAAAATAGCAAGGAATAGAAAAGGAGTAAGTCTACAAGTTAATAAGTGAGGTTTATTCATCCCATCAAATTTAGGAGCATATGTAGAACCTTCCAGCTTGTAGCAATATAATGTTGTGATGCAATCTTATAAATAATAATTATGAATAGTATCTCACCTACATGATTCACGGAATATATAGCCAATCAAATTCAGCCGCGTGGGTCAGTTTCTAGGCTAACAGCTGCCGCACAGCATGACCTCACATTCACGTCAATAATGTAATTTTCGACAAACGAAACTTAAAAAAAAAAAATAATAATAATAATAATAATCGGGCTCAATTTATTCTAGTACTCCTTAATTTGGTTTTTTTTTTTGACCAGCCCTTATTTTGTTTGTTTAATAATGTGATTTTGGCCAAAAATATATAAGCATTACTTGGAAAAAAAAGGGTCATAGATGACATTACGTCAATAAACCCTGAACCTGAACTTGTAATTAATGGATTTTAATCATTAAACAAGGGGTCATTTATTTGATGATCAAACAATAAAAATCACCTAGTGGTGAGGTTATAGTGTTGGCTTATGATGTTAGTATTACTTTCAGTTGCTTGATGGTTACCATCCGGTGTGTGTGTGTGGCAATTACTTGACAATTAAACAAACAAAAGCATCAAGTAAACAAGATGCTGATTTTGATAATTTTGCTGTTTTGACTTTAGAAAACCACCAAGTAACTTGATTTACTATCTCAATATTTAATATAAAAGTTAGCTTAACATTCAATTTAGTTCTAAATATAAAACTCTAATTCATTTTGTCTTTTATATTTATTCATTTTTTTTTAAAGTAGTCCTTGTAAAAGTTGTATATGCTAAAGATTCTATTAAATAGTAGTTTTAACTAATACATATGATTTAGTAAGGATATTCTAAAGAACACAATACCTATTTATTGTAAATAATTAAGTTAACAAACTCTTTTAATCTACTTAAATTAGTCAATTAACTTTTATATTAAAAACCAAACGTAGTATTTGGTTTTTTTATTTTTATTTTTTTAACCATAACCGTCAATTGTATCCGTTATGCTTGATATTTATACCAAATAGCCCTATAAACCACTTGAGGATTGGTATATTAATCATTAAATATTTGTTTATTTTATTTTTGTCTCAGGTAATTCGATGCTTATCTATTTATTTGTTAATTATTAATTTTCAAATATAACAAATTCTATACTATTACTACCTCTGGTCCTTCTATAATATTAAAACTTCGATTGACTTTTATTTTGGTCCTAGTTATAAGACCATAATTCATTTTATCTCTTATATGTATGTATTTTTTTCTCTAAAATAGTCCTTCTAATAATGATAGTTTTAGCCGATGTACTTAATTAGTAAGGATATTTTAGGAAAGATAACATTTATTTATTACAAATAACCACTTTAACTTACTTTCTTAATTTCTTTAAATTAATCAAATAGCTCTTATAATTAAAATCGGAGGTAGTAAAATAGAGTAAAGGATAACTTATTTTAATTTATATATGTACGTATGTCTACATAAACATATATAATTTTTTTAATGAGCAATGAATATTATTAATCCAAGAAGCAAAGGCAAATAGAGTAGGCCCTTGAGGCATATAACTAATGATTGAAGTAGGAAGAAAGAATAAATACAATGGACCTACCCCTTCTTCCTTTTCCGTTCCTCGCAGTCATTATTCAAATCCAAGCTACCTCTCTTCTACTTTTTCTTCTTTTTAAATCAAAATGAATTTCCTTCTTTTCCACCTTCTTTCCCTCTCATATCATACGCTCCACAAAAGACCGTTGAGACTCAGCTCCATATTTTATTACTCATCCTACCAACCAAGTTCTTAAACAAAGGAGACTCGAGTAGGTTTTTAGGAGGAATACGGATCGGGCGCTATTTAGCTAATGGGCCCAATCGGTGTTGCAAACCCGTTATAGAATAATGGGCCCACAAGAGGCCCAAAAGGACTATGATTAAAGGCAAATGACCCCCGATTTGTTTGCTTCTGAGTATTTTAAAAGGTCTCCAAGCAGGCGATAGTGAAGTCCTGGGCTTCAAACCAAGAAACCTTGAAAATCTAATGTTTCCCAGTAGAAGTTTATATCGTCGAACCCCCTCAAGTTTTGGTCCGGTCCAATGGCCATGGTACTCTGAAAGGGTATATATCAATGGGAAGGCACTAAATATTTACCATATTAAAATTTTGAGTCAAGATGTAAGTCAAGTTTACGAAACTACGAACTTGTAGATTTTTGGGGTTGAGATATAAGATCAATTAGCCTACTTAAAACCGTTTTTTATACCGGAAATTACCTGGATACTGGGTCCCGTTAATTTAACTTTTGGATTTATGTTCATCATCTGCTACATATATAAAAGTGAAAACGTTTCTGCGCTTTGGCA
The DNA here is from genome assembly GCF_004799145.2 of Neltuma alba. Lineage (NCBI taxonomy): Eukaryota > Viridiplantae > Streptophyta > Magnoliopsida > Fabales > Fabaceae > Neltuma > Neltuma alba. The sequence continues at coordinate 59,765 of NW_021636548.1, read as the reverse complement.
CGTGGTCTTATTCATTAGTCTTCCAATAACCCTGATCCTGAAGAGCAGCCCACAAACTTCTATTTATCCTTCTGGTTCTGTCATGTGATCAGAAGCCTCGAACAAAGACCCAGGGAGTTCAGAAAAGTTGGAGAAGCTAAGCACTAATCTCCAAATACATGTCTTCTTCGGAGGCCAATTACTGGCCTCCAATATCTGTTCTTTATCTTGCTGTGTCATATGCTTCAGAGATGTATGATTCCTAGCTACCCTTAAAATTTTTTTTGTTAAAAAAAAAAAAGAAGGCCCTGAGATATGCATATGGTTATAATGTATTTCCACTGTAAATGGTAATGGTGGCTTGAAAAAGCTTTTGGTTAACAATACTTTTATCAGCGGAGTCCAACCACACATGCAGGACCATTCCATTGTATATAGACATTATTAGGATGTACCATTCCTATGTGTTTGTCGTTTGCGTTTGTTTTTAGAGAGACAGCATCCTATGGCACTGTTCATATAACCATAAATTTACATGCTTTAACGTGCAGCTAATCGCTATCGTGAAGCAGCTTTTAACCCAAAGACTCAAATTTTCTATGTCATCTTACCACTTAATTAGTGGCTTACTATTCAGGTTGTCTAATTTGTTAATACAGACAAGTAGGCTCCGGGGTCAACATTGTCTCTCTGGTCACCTCAATCACTTCACTGTGATGTTACATACGCTATGTGCAGATGGATAATTAACAAGAATCAAAAGTAGGGGAGGAATCAAATAAAGAGAAAGTGAAATAATAACTTCGTTCAGATGTTCAAAAAAGATCTTGCTTCAGTTGATTATTAATCATTGCTCATGTGCGTGCCGTGTTAAAACTTGCTAGTTTCTAGCATACATTGATCTAGGGCATATATATCTGGATTTTTCGAGCAGCAGATATGGATATAAGCCATCAAGGCGTAGCCATGAGCACAAAGTTCTGCATCTCTTCACCACACAAGAGTTAAAGTGAAAGAGAGAGCTACATAAAAATTATCAGACAGAAAGAAAAAGTGAAAGGACATAAAAAGAACGCTTTAATTTCTTTCTGAAGTTCAAAATTATTGGGTATACGTCGTTCCAAATTCAAAATAATGGCGTGCATGTGAATTCTGACCCAACTATCATGGGAGAAGAGTTCCCTTAATTGCTCACGAGGAAATTAAGGTTTTCCTTCAGTAGATTCTGCAAAATCTTGCTCCTAGTGTGCTTTTTGACACAGTTCATTGAAGGAATCAGCAATTGACAGCTAACTTTGCTTGTTTTGCAGTAATGACGTACTGTGTCATCTGTTTGTTATGCATCAAGTGGAAGACACAAAGAATCATAATACTCGATTACCAAACCATAGTGCGTAAGGGTAAATTTTGCTTTTTATCTTCTTTTCTTTTGCACTCTTCATTACTTTTTGATGGTGGTACAACCTAAGTACTGATGAGCAAAGCGCATATGGGTTTTCATCTCGCAGCATAAGACGACGGAGGATGTTCTTGTCGGTGAAAAAAGCTTCCCATCTGCAAGAATAACTAAAAGCGCAGTGAAATATGGACAACAATCCGAGTTGTCTCATCTTTTCTCTCTTTTGCTGTAAATCACCCCCACTTCCACCTTTCCTAGTGCCAAAGTTGAATCAAGAAATTTTGATACGCAAATATCTGTCAAAAGTTTATCTGTAGATTGTGGTGTCTCCTCTCTGTCCTCTCTCTCAACTAAATTACAAAGGGCTCATCAATTATTTCACCCCATTAATTATAAAGTAATCATATTTCCCATTCACCAGAGTCCCAAAGAAAAAAGTGTTCGACTTTTATGTCGTTTTACTATTGCAGAGTTTTCCCTGTATTGGCTTCGAAAAATTGAGCATTATATTGACTAGGAATATTTTGGTTAAAAAAAAAAAAAAAGCACATAATGCAGAGGACAAAATGAATGGTTCTTACACACAGGATCAAATGTCTGAGACCAAGAGTGAGTGTATTATTTTATTTGAAGTATAGCAGTTTTTTTTTTTTTTTCATTTTTTATAATGCAATGTTAGATATGATGAGCGAAATAACTAACAAATTGAAAGTGAGGTTGACACAAAATTTAAGCATCAGGTCTGATCTCTGTCCCAGGCTCGCCGCTCTAGCTCTAAGATGAAAATGCACATTTCTATTGCGTGAAACATACTACCTCCGGTCCTAATTATAAGACCCAGTTGACTTATTTGAGGAGATTAAGGAAGCAAGTTGAGTTAGTTATTTGTCCTGAATAAGTGTTGTCTTTCCTAAAATATCCTTACTAATCAAGTGATTGACTAGAACTATCATTGTTAGAATGGCTATTTTGGAAAAAAATGTATAAATATGAGAGACAAAGTGGATTGGGGTCTTATAATTAGGACCAAACAAAAAGTTAAACGGGGTCTTATATTAAGGACCGGAGGTAGTATCTTTTTATTCTTTCAAAAGTTTATCTTCATTTTGGTGGGGGCTACATGAAACTTGTGGTTTTGTTTAGTATAGAGCTCAACGCAGAATTATGATTAAAGCGCATTTCCAAATTACGAACCTTTTTCTGTCTAAAGGAAACTGAACTTATAGGATTCACATGGCGCGTCTGGTTGCGAAAAAGAAATAGAAAAAAGCGTGTGGACCTGCACTTGTTTTTATTCACTTCGATTATAATTCAAATCACTTTGTACTCCATTAACATTAAGCCAGATAAATCTACTTAATTCACTCAATTATCGGACATCTTTAAAACAGAGCATCTAATGTATTCTCGACATGGATTCATCCAAACGTCCGATCCTTCCATGCACGTCGAAGTGAGTGTTGTGTTGTTCTGAGCTTGATAACGTTCAAATGATCGATGTCTAACTCCTTCATCATCATCGTCAACCAAACGTTATGAACTGTAAATATCAAAGTATGAGTTCACATTCTGAAAATCACTTGACAAGGTGCGGATAGATGCTCAAGAGATCGATGATGATTCTTTATTGATGATGGAAGTGGAATAATGCAGAAGGCCCGTGAAAGAGAAAGGACGAAATGGGAAGCCAAAGAAAGAGCGATTGAAACAGTGTATAGTAAATGTTACAGAACCTCAGAAGTCAGAAGTAGGAGACATGAGAAAAATATATGGCACACGAGCTTGAGGGGTTTCGATCACTCTTGCACGCTGTACATTAATACAGTATTTTTTTCCTTACCAATTCAAGACTTTGGCCTTGGTGTTTTATATTAGTTTCTGTTCTTAATATAAAAACTAATTAATTAATTTGAATAAATTAAAAAAATTAGTTAAGTTAGTTATTCGTAATAAATAAATATTGTCTTTCTTAAAATATCTTTACTAATCAAGTGTATTAGCTAGAATTACTATTATTACAAAGACTACCTTGAGGGAAAAAAAAGATAAATATAAAAGATAAAATGGATTGGAATTTTATATTTAGAACTAAAATAAAAATCAAACGAGTTCTTATATTAAGCACTAGAGATGGTATATAATTATATATATATATATGGCTTGGGATGCACGTGTTAATTTGCTCTTAATGAAAACTAAAATATGAGAAAATTGATGGAAGTGGTATCCTCCGATCCAAAGGAGACTTGTCTTTTTGGTTGAAACTTCTTTTGATACTTTTCTTCATATCCTTCTGGATTGTACCAAAGTTAAAAAAACTTGGATTAAATTAGTTAAACAGTACTCCAATCTCTCTTCCCCTCCGCATGCACGCGTTTACTCTTGTTGAAAAATAATTAGTGTGTTTTGATGTTAGAATTTGTGCATTATTATTGCGGGTTCAGGTATACATTGATATTATTATTACAGGATATCATCACTAAAATTCTTCCATGGCCTCTCTTATTTTTAAAATTTTTCTCCATGGAATTGTTTTCCCCACAACCAAATTAAAGTTTTTAATTTAAAATTTTCATAAAAGTACCTTTTAAATGTCACTGTATTTATTGTTGTTAAGCGCGAGGTTTTTCATGATATTAGTAAGTGCCTTCGCTCTTGTTTTTGCTGAGTATAGTGGTAAGGATTCAATGGAACCTTTTGGTAAAGTTTATATATATGCTTTTAATTAATCTGTCCATTACTGTTATCATATCTATTGTTAATATATAGTAAAACTATAAGGTTATTAATTGATTAATTTCGATCTCTTGGTGCATGGATCTCTCTCTCTCTCTCTCTAATTGTAGACAAGAATTAATTAGAGCTTTCTAAAATTTTCAGATAATGCCTATGATTAGAAGAATTTTAAAGGAGTGTTAGTTAGGGGCTTACCCAATGAGTGTGAATTGGTTTTTAATTGGAGTAAAACTCCAGGGAATCTGCAATTACATAAAAACAGAGAACTCATGTGATGTATTAAAAAACATTTCGTACGAATAATTCCTTTTTTTTTAAAACTTAATTTATAACACAGACGTGTCCCCTATTCAACCTGGCATGGCTTCAGAGTAAAGCGCCCAGCAACTTTGTTGTCTTTTTCTTAGCGGAGATTAACTGAGATGATAGGAGACTTCATACCGCATCGAAAACAAAATGTTTAAAATATAACATTAGTAACTAGATAATTAATTTATAAAAATTAAATAATAAATAGTCAAATCAATTATTTGTAATAAATATGTGTTAGTTTTTTTTTACAACATCATTTTAATTATTTGTATTGAAAATTATCTTCATTGATAAAGACTCCTTTGGTTAGTTTAGCCCAAAAAAAAAACCCTTTAGTTAATCTATGAGATCAATAGAGTTGTTTAGAAAATAATTGTTAATTTGTGAGATAAAATAGGTTGATATCTTATATTTAAGATCAAAATAAATCTTGATTAACTAGGTTTTACATTTATGACCAGATGAAATAAATAAAAAGAGAAGGGTGGATTAACTAATTATTAGTCAGAAACTGAGTGGTGAATTTATTGATAATTAAATTGGAGATGTTGATCAATTTCTATTTTTGTTGCGCATGTTCCTAATTAAAACAATTTCTATGACAAGTCTGAAAGGTTTTCATTCTCTCCAACTCCCCCACTGACTTCTTATTTGTCCTCATTCAACTTCAAGGTTTTAACCATTTGTTCAATTATAGGATACGTGAGGGCATTATATATATATATATATATATATATATATGCATCTTCATGTATACAAATTGACTAAAGAGAAAAAGCAAAAAGCAATTAGGGGTCCAATTAATAAAGTGTCATTTGCACATAATTTTCAATAAAGTTGGCTTCTTGACGTGTTTAAGAATGAAATCCGAAGCATGATCGATTTCTATTAAAGGGCAATTGATATATATATATATATATATATATATATATATATAAATTAGGAACATGGAGTCTTTGGGGGACAAAGTAAATTTCAGTGAGGTCAATGTTACCATGAAACACAAGATTGCCTCATTATTAAGTGTGTGCTGACGTATTTCACATATATGAATCTTTTCTTTTTATTTTTCTTTACTTGTGATTGTTGATTATTGTCTTCATATATATGACTATAAATTTATGCACATTATTTCTTGTTGGCTTCTTATCTGTGAATGTGTCCACCCAACTGAGCGCAAAAATTGTTAATTTTTTTTAAGCTATCCGGATTTATTTTGTTTGCATGATTTTTGAGCTTATTATGAGCACCTCATTTTTATCACTACTGATCTTTTCCTACGTCGTTGTTTCAAGAGTTGTACTTCTATATCATCACTTCAAATCAAAAGTTCGTGCAAATTTAATTAGATATAGATTTGACTCTCTTGTAAGGAGGTCGAAATTAATTAATTTTTTATTAACAATTTACATTCATAATTTCGTACTTTTCCCGGAAGCATATACTTTTCTGGTCTTTAATATAGGACTCAATTATTGAGTTAGTTTTGATTTTAAATATAAGATCTATTTCTCATATTTATCAATTTTCTCTAAATTACCACTATGAATACTCATTCAACCATAATTAAGTAGAAGAGGAAGATGGGGTATTAAGAAAGATGATTATAGTACTTTAGGAAAAACGTGTCATATTTTTTATAATTAAGTAACTTATCTAATTTTTTTAATCTAATCAAATTAGTTAAATGGATTTTATATTAAGAACCGGAGGAATAGTAGATATAGATTTTTCATCTCATTGATAACAGTTATTTAGCACCTACGGTATATTTTCTTCCTAATTCTAAGAATGAATATAGAGGCCATCCTAGCTCAACATATCGAATGAAAAGCAGCATCAACTTGTTTACGTGGAAGTATTTTAAAGGCTATTTAAATTAGAACATTAATTATAAAAGTAAAAATAGGTGTTGGTCTTGGTGAAAAAATGTATCATGCCAAAAAAATTGACTGGATGACATATCAGATTTTATATCAATAATTAAATCCATGGAATCCATAGAAGACATACTTATATTTATTAAGGATACAAAAATAATAAATATTAGAGATATATTTGATCAATTCTGGTAAAAAAAAAAAGATATATATTTGAGCAATAGAAATTTTTTTTATATAAAATTAGAAATAACTGAAAATTTTATTTTAATGGGTATGGAAAGCAAGCTTATTTACCGGGGAAAAAAGTAGCACTAACGCATTCCCGATTCCACCCTTGACCATTTTGTATATTTACCTCTCACTGGCCACGCTCTTTGCTCCGTAGCCACCCTGGCTCGAAATTGGCCTCTATATATACCCCTCCCTCGCATTCCCTCCTCCTTCCCTCCTCCTCACACCCTACCCATTTCTTCTCCCCTCAAACTCTCTCTCTCTGAAACTCTCTCTCACGCCACCATGCCTGAGGATCCTTCAGACTCCAACCTCTCTGAGCTAAACAAAAAAGCTCTTCAGTTCATTGAGGATGTCACCTCCAACGCCGATCTAATCCAGAACAAGGTCCTCACCCAAATTCTCTCCCATAATGCCAATGTCGAGTACTTGCAGAGACACGGCCTCGATGGCCGTACCGACCGCCAAACTTTCAAGAAACTTGTTCCCGTCATCACCTACGACCATATCCAATCCGACGTCAACCGCATCGCCAATGGCGACACCTCTCCTATCCTTTCCTCCCATCCCATTTCTGAGTTCCTCACCAGGTTCTCGTCTGCTTTATTCTCTTATTGTTCAATCGAAAGTGTGTGTATGTGTTAAACATGACTTTTCTCTGTCTCGTATGTAAGATTAATGGGTTTTGGTTTTTGCAGCTCTGGGACGTCTGGAGGAGAGAGAAAGCTGATGCCTACGGTTGAAGAAGAAGGAGAAAGAAGGAGTTCGCTTTATAGCCTGTTGATGCCTGTGATGAGCCAGTTTGTGCCTGGCCTGGAAAAAGGCAAAGGAATGTACTTGTACTTCATAAAATCTGAGGCCAAAACTCCCGGAGGCCTCTTGGCTCGTCCGGTTCTCACTAGTTATTACAAAAGCTCTCATTTTAAGAATAGATCACTTACCGATCCCTACGCTAATTATACCAGTCCGATTGAGACCATCCTTTGTCCTGATTCTTACCAAAGCATGTACTCCCAATTGCTCTTCGGTCTCTGCCAAAACGATGTCGTCCTTCGGGTTGGTGCTGTTTTCGCGTCTGGCTTCATTCGGGGAATTCGTTTCCTCGAGAAACACTGGGCCCTTCTTTGCCATGACATTAGAACAGGAACACTTAACCCCCAGATCACAGACATTAGCGTGCGAGATTCTGTCATGAAGATCCTGAAACCCGACCAGAATCTCGCCGATTTTATCCAGTCTGAGTGTAGCAAAAATTGTTGGCAGGGGATCATCCCCAGGTTGTGGCCCAACACTAAGTATGTCGATGTTATTGTGACAGGGACAATGTCACAGTACATTCCCACACTGGATTACTACACCAATGGCCTCCCACTTGTGTGCACCATGTACGCTTCCAGCGAGTGCTACTTCGGACTCAATCTCAACCCTCTTTGCAAACCCAGTGAGGTCTCTTACACCCTCATCCCAACCATGGCCTACTTCGAATTCCTTCCTGTTAACAGAAGCGATGGACTCACCGATTCTCTTCCTCACCCCACGTCTCACGATGAACAAGAGTTAGTGGATCTCGTCGATGTTAAGCTTGGCCAAGAATATGAGCTCGTCGTCACAACCTTCGCCGGTCAGATGTATACTCTGAATCTTTTTGCTCACAAATATTGAAACTTTTTAGCCATACTGATGATAAGTACACATGTGTGATTGGAAATTTCAGGGTTATATAGGTACAAAGTGGGAGACGTGCTGAGAGTGGCTGGATTCAAGAACAAGGCACCCCAGTTCAACTTCATATGCAGGAAGAACGTGGTTCTGAGCATTGATTCCGATAAAACAGATGAAGTTGAGCTTCAGTACGCAATGAAGAATGCTGTGACCCATTTGGCTCCGTTTGAAGCTGCCTTGGCTGAGTACACTAGCTACGCAGATACAAAGACAATCCCAGGGCACTATGTCTTGTACTGGGAGCTCAACCTCAATGGGACAACTCCGATTCCCGCGTCTGTGTACGAGGATTGCTGTTTGACCATTGAAGAATCGCTCAACAGTGTGTACCGTCAAGGACGTGTGTCGGACAAATCAATTGGGCCACTTGAGGTTAAGATTGTGGAACAGGGGACGTTTGATAAACTCATGGACTATGCCATTAGCTTAGGAGCATCCATCAACCAGTACAAAACTCCGAGGTGTGTCAAATTTGCACCTGTTGTGGAGCTGTTGAACTCGAGGGTAGTGGCAAGCTACTTTAGCCCCAAATGTCCGAAGTGGGTTCCGGGACACAAGCTATGGATCAATCAGAATTGAGGATGTAAACAAGCCTATCCGATCTGTTCTTGTAATGGGAAAAGTTGATGACTTTTTTCTTTCATTCCATGTTAAAAGACGTCTTTAGCCCGCACTTTTTTTTTTCTTTTTTTCTTTTTTAATCTTCTTCTTCAAGCTTTAGTGTTTGTGTTACATTTGCATTGTCCAGAACTTAGCCATTGTAAATAGCAGCAAGTTATTGACTTTTACGTTGTTGCAGTTATCGTCATAACGTTTCGTTAGAATTGAATTCTTAATTCCAGCCAGAAATTGTGCTCACTGAAGTGTCATGGGGCTTATCCTATCACGGCAACAACGAGAAAGCCATCATTCCTGAACTCTTCTTTTGTTTTCTGTAGTTTCAGGAAAAAGGCTTGCCAAGTTTTTTTTCCATCTCACTAATTAAGTGTTCAAATTGCATATCACACAATATTTTGTTTTTTTTCTTTATTTAAAAGGAACAAGAAGAAGAATAATCAGTGTTCAGTGGGTGATTTACTTGCAGAATAGGGCTATTTCATAAACAGCTTTTGCAGCTTGATTAAGACTGGTCTAAAGGGGTTTTGTCGGTATCTGAACACAGAATGAGTAGAATTTACATTAAAAAAATGCTGATAAACTCAGTCCTGGAGATGGTGGAGGGTGCAATAGTCTGATTCCAGATTCTCTCTCTGCGTCAATTTTAATATGTTGGTCGTGTCAGATTCTGTCACTAACTCGAGGAACAAAAATTCAAGTGTGGGCATGAAATGAACAGGGGACTGATGAATAGCCTTAAGAATGAAATTAAAAAAAAAAAAAATCAAGTGGTGGTGACGAAATTGAAAGTGTTGCTCTTTACAGTCACCACATAAAACCAAAACGTAAGACAAGCCCATGAGGCCAGGAAACTCGCCGGGAAATAGCAGGACCAGTCGAGGGAGAATCATAATTCAGATAGATTAATAAATACATGAACTGTATGAGTCAAAGGGAGCCGGAAAATGAACACGTACTTGAAGGTTAGGGACAGAATAGCGGAAGCAAATATAAATTATTGGAAGAGCACAAGACAAAGAGATGCAGAAGGAAGATGAAGACAAAAGCTAGTATATAGACAAGTGAGAAGGGGTGCTTAGCTCAGAGATAAAACTTGAAAGGGCAGAAGTTAATAGAAAGAGATAAGGAAGATGGTAAAGATAATGGAATATATGGTTGCTGCAGAGACAAAACTGGGGAGGCCTTGTTGTCGTGTTTGAGTTTCCAATTTCGTGCTTGTTCATGCACATATAAGATCCCACCAATTCATCTTTCCTCATAATCATGCTCTGAACTCCATCCGTACGTGCAAGCATCCCTCTTTGTAACTTTGTTTTCGTAAAGTGTGTGTGTGTGTGAGAGAGAGAGAGAGAGACGTGTGCAAGATTACTGTGTACACATCTCTCTCTCCAGTCTCCCCCCCGGGCCAATCCTTCTCCACAATCCATACATACAAAAGAAAGTAATCTGTTTGATTTAGATCTAAGCTTTTTATGCTAACTACTTGACGGAGGTGTTAATTACCTTTCTAAACATGCGATGCAAAGTCACACGCATGTTAACATGTTAATATACGTCTGATGTTATTGAGGATGTTGTGAATAAATGTTTGTATTGCGTTCCGTAACTTTTTCAAAATTATATCGTAATTAACTTCATCTTGGCAGGCCAAAAAAGAAAAAACTTTATCTTCAAAAAGGAATGGTGCTATTAGATCACGTGCAAACCCACCTACAGAGCACATAAAAAAAAAAGGAATGGTGCTATTAGATCCAAAGGCTTTTAGCTTCCTCCCTCCATGTTAATTGCAGGCTCATAAAGAGACAAGTTTGAAAAACAAAAAATAAAAGCAGCCAAAATTTTTCAAAATATTATATTTAACAACTCAAAATCTTTTTAAAATATGCCTTGTCTCTCTCTCTCTCTATATGGATGGAGTACTTAAGAGTTAAGGTTTCAACCAATTCTTTAATTCGCATATCACATAGAAGGTAAAGAATATTTTTTTCTCTACCTACTATCGTCTTTTAATCATATGTAATGGTTTTATTTAATTTAACGTGGCTAATGGTTATACTACCTCCGGTCCTTAATATAAGACCCTGTTTGATTTTTATTTTGGTTCTAAATATAAGACCTCAATCTACTATGTCTCTCATATTTATGTATTTTTTCCAATGTAGTCCTTCTAATAATTGTAATTCTAACCAATATAGTTGATTAGTAAGGATATTTTAGGAAAGACAACACCTATTTATTACAAATAACTAACTTAACTTCTTTCCTTAATTTCCTCAAATTAGTCAACTGGGTCTCATAATTAGGACCGGAGGTAGTATATAATTGAAGGTTGATTTGTATTGGGAGAGCACATGATAAAATGAAATCAACATGAAGGTATCATCAATAGTCTTACAATGGGGGAATAGTAGGAACTTGGTGTTCATAATAGAATCAATTCCGCTATTTTTTTTTGGGGGGGGGGGGGGGGGACGCAGTGCCAAGCATGTGCGGCGTTACGAGAAAGCGTTGACTAGACGTCCAAATAATGAAGGGGTCCATCTCTCCTCCAAGAGCGTCTCTTTCTTTCATGTTGAGGGGCAGGGGAACCCACCGGTGGAAGGAAAGGGAGGCAGGGGGTGGGACCCACCATCCTTCAATCACACCACGGAGTGCCACGTGCCACTGTCCCTCCATTTTTCTGGGCTTTCTCTGCTCGCCTTTGCCTCCCTCCAGATCTGTACCATACTCATTTCGACAATTATTTGGCCTCAATCATCATATACCATTAAATTTGTTTCCATCATTAATCTTTTTGTTACGTCGTCGTCCTTCCCCACCTCCATCTTCATCGACAATATCCACTAACTCACCTCCATAATCAAGGGTAGATTAATTATTATGAATTCCTCTAAAGAGAATTACAAACCAAAAATAAATAAAGAGAATGTATGCTCAATAATATTACAGGGAGGAACTATATACTCTTCTGATCCTAAATATAAGACTCTTGCACACACTAGTATAAGGTTCTTATATTTAGGACCGGATGAGTATTAATTAACAGCTTATTGATAGAAAATGTTATCAACTTCACTTAATGAACCAAGCTGCTTGTTGTTTGTATAAAATGATATATAATAATCCTCTTTGTCCTTAATATAAAACCCCCTTTATAATATAAATTATACTATATAAAGTAGATTTTATATTAACTGTCGGAGGAGTATTACATATTGGGTTAGATTATTATTATACACATAAGTTTCTCTCAATATATACATGACACTAAATTCATGCCAGCTTTTAATCATAGAGCTAGTAAATCAGGTACTGTATTCTACTTGCCTTCATCAATCTCAATATGGGCTAAGTCGATTAATTCAAGCGTCCAAAATTTTTGAATTTTTTGAATATTTTTTTCTCATACAAAAAATATTACATTTTATCTATAATTTAAACCAATTAAAAATAACATATAGCAATTAAGAAAATGTATAATATGTCAAGTCCTAATTAAGCATATCAATCAAATGCGATGGCTTTACACACACACACACAGAGTTGATGACAATGCTTCAACTTATTCAAAAGAAATGCCTTTAATATGAAACAAGGTGTTAAATCTGATACGTGGATGTGCAGTAATTTAAAATCAAATCCCACTGTTAAGGATAACGCAGTGTAAGGATCTAGGAATACATATGGCTCTCAGCTTAATTTAAAGCGGAAAAAACAAATAAAGAAGAGAGGAAATTGACATCTATTACTGTGGCTTTGATCCTAGCTAGTAGCTACTACTACTAATTGATAAGAAATGTCCTCTTTAATATCCGTTTTGATCAGCCCCGAGTTGGGGTTATTACAAAAAAGAGCGAACAAAGAAATGGTGTAGGATTAACGAAGTTGGCAACCTAACCTAATCTTGGAGTTTTCATAGCCTCTTGTATTTTCTTTCATAAAGTCTTAAGAGGATCGAACGGCATGAATGAACATCACATTCTTTAATAAAAAAATAAAATAAAATAAAATAAAGAAAGCCAAATGCAATGAACGTTAAAAAAGGACGAAGAAAGTTGTTGTCTAACTAAACTCCTCAAAAGATATATGACGCACTCTATCCAAAAGTTAATTATAATACTACCTCCGGTCCTTAATATAAGACCCCGTTTGACTTTTTATTTGGTCCTAATTATAAGACCCCAATCCATTTTGTCTCTCATATTTATGTATTTTTTTTCCAAAATAGTCCCTTTAATAATGATAGTTCTAGCCAATACACTTAATTAGCAAGGATATTTTAGGAATGACAACACTTATTTATTACAAATAACTAACTTAACTTACTTCCTTAATCTCCTCAAATAAGTCAACTGGATCTTATAATTAGGACCGGAGGTAGTAACATTTATCCGGATAATATATTGAAATCCTCGACTCCAATAACTAGTTTTTGAGGTCTGATCTTTTCAAAATTTTGTGCTGGTTACAATGATACTTTCATTAAAAGTTAGTCAACTGATAGAACAGAGATATTTGTGTACGGTTCTAACACGATGAAGGGTTGTATTGTTATGAGTCCTGAATAAAGAGAGCAGCCCTTTGAGTAAGAGGTATTATATAAGACCTTAGGTTTCCGATTTCAATAGTTAGCTTGCAGGATGTTATTTTCTTAAGGACGTGTACTCGTTATGACTTCACACACAGTGAACGCACAATCACTTTTGGTGCAAAGCAAGAAAAAAGTAGATGGCAATTAAAGGGTTTTGGTTGAGTGCATCTAGATTCCATTTGCGGAAATACCTGGATTGTCCACATGAAAATGAAGTATAGAAACAAGTGAATATATGGAGATAATTGAGAGCTCTAATATAATAAACGTCAGCATTTTCTTTTTCATCAATATAGTGAATGAATGAAATGAATTGAATTTTTAAAAAAAGGAGAGGAAGGTGAGAAAAGCAAAAGGAGTGGATTGTGAATGGGTAGGAGAAAAGGAAAAAGGATGACGATGATTGAAGGGAACACAGTTGAGCTTACTTTTCTGTGCTGAGGAAGGAGGCAACAATGACAAAGATTGAATTAAACTAAGCGATATGTTTATATTTGATGATGTAAACAACACGAGCGTCCATTTCACATGAGATTAATTAGCCCACTGCCTGCCTACAATAATTAACCCACGCCATCATTTGATATGATGCTCCCCCCTCAGTATCTTTGTGTCTCTCATCCATCCTAGCACAGGTCCCTTTTATCCTCTTCCCTACTTCTTTCATGTTACTTAAAATTAGATATATCACAAGTAAGATAACTAATACGTACATAGATACAAAATATTCTTTCTGATTTTAAATATAAGACTTAGTTAATTTATTCACAAAATTTTTTAAAAAATTAAATTAATTATTCATTATTACTATAATAAAAATTATATGTCATTAGTTAGGTATTTAGAACAGAAGGGAATAATAAATAATGAAAGTGAGAAAGAAGGGGATGTCTTGGCCAAAAAAAAAGAAGAAGAAGAAAGATAGTAGGGGGTGGATTAGCAAGGGGCATGAGGGAAGCAGGACGACAGGAGCGGAGGGGGCCAAAATGCACGTGAAGGAGGGAGTGGTCGGGTGGTCGCGGAGCCACAAAATGGGGGAGTCACCTCACACGTGGTCGCCTTTGATGGGACAACACGCTCGACACCTGCACGTGTGATCTTAGGGGATCTTTCTCTCTTCTCAAACCCTACCCACACGTGAGCATTTTCCCTCTCCCTCTCTTGGCGGGCCCAGCCCCCACCCCCGGCCTCATCTCCCTCCCCCATCCATCCTATTTCCTATCCGCTTCAGATGTTTTTTTTCGGTCAAAACTATCCACTTCAGATTAATCCAATTTCATTTTTTCATAAACAAAACTTATATTAATTTCACGTAAATCAAATTGCGAGTTAAAATTTAATAGAATAAATATAAATGTATTATAATTATCATTTCATTCTCAAAAAAACTTCTTTACTCGATATTTCGATACTTAATTAATATTTATATTTATATTTATATTATTTCTAATTAACAGATTAGGAGTTAGAAAAGAGATATTCTCTCCTCTTCCCTTTCTATAAAAACTAATTTCTATAATGCTATAACTAAGGAAACTAAAATGATCCAATAACAAAATACTATGGAAATTTAATTTGGATTAAAAATCAAGTGAAATTATGAGGTCCATGCCAGGAGATTTCACATTATCTACTAAACTTTGGAGGCCCTCGTCCTTTAATTTCGTGGTGCAAAATATGGCCATGCCTTTCACTGAAATTTGGTAGACTCTATCCACATGCCACACCTGTTTTCTATTAGCTTTGCCATCAACGACTTGGTCTTTTCCCAGCTGGCTTCATATACGATGGGATTTGGTTTTTGCTCCTAGAAATAAAAATTGGAAAATACATAGGTAAACTTCTTATATGCATTGTGTTAAGTTTTTAAATAACACATAACCATGCATGTGGATTTATAATTAAATAATAATATTTTAAAAATATAACCAATATAAAGAGTTTGGTGTAAGTATTGTCAATAAAAATATATTACAAAATGTTTATTATATTAGCATGATGATACTACCTCCGGTCCTTAATATAAGACCTCATTTGACTTTTAGTTTGATCCTAAATATAAGACCTCAATCCGTTTTATCTCTTATATTTATGAATTTTTTTCAAAGTAGTCCTTCTAATATTGGTAGTTATAGCTAATATACTTGATTAACAAGGATATTTTAGGAAAGACAACACATATTTATTACAAATAACTAACTTAATTTCTTTTTTTAATCTCTTCAAATTAGTCAATTAGTTCTTATAATCAGAAACGAAAGTAGTATTATCTTTTTCCTTTTCTCATCCGCACCGTTTTCGGAGAGAATGACCTTAAACTATTCCTTTTTCTTTTTTTAATCAATCTTCTCGACCAACCAAAACATCTTTCATTATATTAAACTATCATAAGGGTTCCATTCCGTGCATGTTTCATCATCACAGTGCAGAACATCATTACATATAAATATACAGATGATCAGTATGGTTTTCAATTCACA
Organism: Neltuma alba; assembly: GCF_004799145.2. NCBI lineage: Eukaryota > Viridiplantae > Streptophyta > Magnoliopsida > Fabales > Fabaceae > Neltuma > Neltuma alba. The sequence goes on along the minus strand of NW_021636548.1, from coordinate 43,814 downwards.
GGAATCATGTAACAATATATATAACTATAGGGCAGAGAAATAGTTTATATTATCTTCACGTATACTGAAATTAAAGTAATAATGAAAGGGTTAGTGCCTAACGTTTCCCTAACATCTAGCATAGTTGCCCATATCAGTTTGGACCATCCATGTATACAATTTGCCTTGCGATGATAGCTACATGAGTCTAACCTCAAATAAAATAATACAAACAGTATTACTTTCGACGATGAGATGTTGATGGAAGAGTATAAAATATGTAACTGATGAGTATAAGAGCATAAACGAAAGCTTACAAGCATATGTAATAAACAAGATAAGCCTAATTACCCTTTGCCTGCATTAATGTTTCTGGACCACTAGGCAACTATAAAGGAACATTTTCAAAAAGCTTATTAGTTGAACCTCTCATCAATATTCAATTGTAACAAGTAATAACTATATATACGTATTTGGTTTCTTTTTAAAATAACAAGACATGTAACCAGGGCAGGCTAAATTGACAGGCACCTACACATTTCTGAAATAATGAATCCCACTGGTCCAGCTTGTTAATAATGATTCTGCAGTAAAAGAAGGCTACTATACAGAAAATACAGTGGTATTATATATGTAAGCAGATTGTTATAGTGCACATGTTCCTGTCAATACAGATAATAGCTGAAAGTTGAAAGGGATATTTATGGCTTTGAGCTTCATGCTTCCACCTACTCCTGACCCCATATTTATATCTGTCTGAGGACCAGAGAAAAAAGCGATACACAAGCCCAATGTCACCTGCCTGATGCATCTGAATTGATAGCTCTAGGACCAGCAGATTTAAAGGTCTTTGAAATACGCAAAAAGACAGCTTGTGGATATTGCTCAAATTATGAATTCCACAATCTCATTTGTTGGCGTTGATCATGATTAGCCTTGACTTTTGTGTGTTGTACTCACAATAATACGACAGAATTCAGTTCAGGAATTAGTTTTTCATCAAGTGAAAGTTTTTAATATTATCCGTGGTTTTTAAGAAGCCAATCAGAGGACGACAAACATTTCTCTGGTTTCTGTTCCTGCTTAATTACTTTTCCATCTGGCTTGTCTCAACTTAGCAGTTGTTTAGGGATTATGGTGCTTTCAACGAGTCATACCCATTAACGAATGCAGAAATTGTGATTCAATTCATTACTTCCTTTTGAGGCATGTTCTGAAGTAGATTTCAACCACCCTAGTCTTAGATTGGATTATTATAATCCACTTGTGTGTTTTTGGCTGTTGAAAAGCTTACATCGGTCTTTAGGAAAAGTTTTTTCTATGTGTGTGCGTATATATATAAATCCCTCCACCTTACTGCCAAAAAACTTTTGTCATTTAAACCAACGCCTATCCTTCATGCTGACAGTCATGTCCTCTAAAAGACAAGACAGAAGACATATATATAATTCCTATAATACTTTGATACTTAGTATAAAGCACCACAAACAAAGTTGCGGAATATAAATTTGTCAAATGAGACATTAAAGAAATTTATATCAGCAACCTACCAGAATAATATTATTTGGGATTCCTCGTGTCACTGAATTTCATATCAGCTATATGTATACAATAAGTTTAGTGTTCATCTAGTAGGATATTGTTTGTGCTGTGGGTTAAGTAACAAGTCCTGATTGATCAGTACCTAACTGACTTCTTTTTCTTCTTTTGGAAGCAAGACTACTGCGCTTTTTCAGATTTCTTTTTCGGCCTGACGATTTTTTAAGCCTTATTTGCTCCATGAATGATGAAATTTGCCTTATGCTTAATGCACTAGGGAAAGGATACATCAACAATGCACGAATTTCTTTTTATACCCCCGAACATTCGATGCATTAAAACCTCGATTTAGATTACGAAAATAAAATGTAGTAATCGTTATTAAAATTTTTATTAGATTCTAGCTGAAGAAGAAAAAGAGAACTTGTATCCAATCTGTTTAATACCTTCAATTCCAAATGTTAAAAAAGTTTTTGTTTTGTAGGGACGAAGGCACATGCTAACGGGGCTCTCTGGTGCTTCCTGCGATTGGACCTCCAGCCTTATACGCAATGCTTATAGATTCTTTCATCACTGTCAGCCCATCAAATAAAAACAATTGGCCCATTACTAGGGAAGGTTTTTTTTTTTGGAAAAATATATTTGCCAGTCCCTATAGTTTGATCAGATTTTGAATTAGGTCCTTATAATTTTATTTCTTTTTATTGAATCCCTTTAGTTAATCTTGTTAAATTTATCAGTCTTTCTGTTAGTAAAGGTTGCAAGCACTGTTAATGTAAAGGGATAGAGTGTGATCTGCTACTCTCTCACACAAAGTTTGCTACCCCCTCTACCATCTGTCTCTCTCATCTCTCCAAGCTAACCATTCGCAAACTCCCAAAAGGAGTGAAGAAGGACTCTCTCAAGTTGCTAGTTTGTTTAAAATTTAAAAGTTCAGAAGTCTGAGTATATTGAAAAACTTTTAAGTAAAGAAAGACGAAGTCCCCCATTAATACTTCCTATACCTCGATTGTTATCCCAACTTCTAAGCACTTACGCAGTTTAAAATTTTGCCTCTATGCTAATGGTGAAGCAATATGGTGTCTTCCATTGAGTCACGTGATCGAATCTGGCGCTCCTTAATTGAACTAAAACTTCCAAGCACTTACCATCTTCTCTCGTCTTTCTCTCTCTCTCTCTCTGTGTCTGTGAGGTCGCAATTACAAGAAGCTCCATTTAAGAGGTTTGCCATGATTGTTGCTGAAGCAGTGCCTAAGCCAAATCTTCAGGGTGTCTTTCCCACGGCAAAGGACCACACTTTCTCTTCAGCTAGAAGGTACTCCTTTCATTTCTTTTCTCTGTTCATACATGCTCTATTTTTCCTTGTTTCAAGCATCATGAAACAGAACCAAGAGAATGAATTGAAACTCTCTGCACAAATCTTGTATTTTTCCACATATTGGAAGGAAAAGTGGCCATAGTGATCAGAGGAGTGGGAGGAATAGGCGAAGCAATGGTAAGACTGTTTGTGAAGGAAAGAGCAAAAGCTGTGATCGCCGACGTTGAAGACGCACTTTTTGGTTAGATATTCTGTACCATTAGAACTTATCTATGCTTAACTCTTTAGCTTAACTTGAGGATCTTGGGATTTAAACAGAAAGTTTTCCTTTAGCTTTCTCTGTGCCAGTTTAAATTTCTTGTGATCTCATGCCACTGGCACTGCTGCTTAGTTTGTAAACTGAGCTTTGTAATTCCAATCTCTACTTGAAGAGGCAATATTTCTATCAGCCACTTCTTTCACTGTCCAAAGAAGACATGGAAAACTAAGAGAAATCCACATACAACTAGCTTGACATAATCTTCAACAATGTTGAGGTGTTAGGGAATCAATCAAAGAACAAAAGATTGTCAACTTCGACGCCAATGAGTTCGATTGAGTCATGTGAGTGAACGTGAAGGGTGTAGCTCTAGAATCAAGCATGTAGTAGAGTGATGATACCTAGGCAACTTGGGCGCATCATACCGACGTCGAGTGCCGCAGGAGTCAAGGGAGGACTGGGTCCTCATGCTTATAAAGCATCAAAGCATGCCATGGTTGGGCTCACGAAGAACACAGCTTCTGAGTTGATGAAATATGGGATTCAATTTAGCTTGTGAGTTGGGAAAATCCTATCAAACTCATCATGGTTAGCTTGGAGAGATGAGACAGACAGATGATAGGGAGAGCCACATACTTGGGTCAGAGAGAGAGAGTGAAAGATCACCCTTCACCACTTTACATTAACGGCATTTGCAACTCTTACTAATGGAAGGACTGACGAATTTAACAAAATTAACTATAAGGATTCAATAAAAAAAAATAAAATTATAGGGATCTAATTTAAAATCTGATCAAAATATAAGGGCCGGCAAATATATTTTCCCTTTGTTTTTTTGTAAAGAAAAGTCAAAGTTGAGAAATGAATTGTTCGACCGTTGACGCATTCATCATTATCTATTAACTTCATATACACAGCCACATGCAAGGTAAAAGAAAAAAAAAAATTGGAGGAAAAGGTATATAACTAATCCAAAAAAGTACTTAAACTAATTGTATGATATCTAACAAAGTAGCTGAATTTATATTGTAAAAGCAACGCCTTGTTTAATTTGCAACGAGCTCTGCACACCTCTAAACTTGTATTATCTATTTCTTATGCTGCCGTCTCTGTTTTCTAATTTCCGGTGAGCCCAAAACCCAATATCTACATTCGTCTCCAGGGTCATTAATTCTACCTTCTAAAACATAGCTCCCATAAATTTGCTGCTTAACATTATCAAACTCATCTGGCTTCAAGTAAGCTTATTGTGACTTCATTGGTTGAGCTACGTTGCTTTTGACTTGAACTGGAAGTGTGTGGTTGAATTGAATCCTTCCCATGAAAGAAACCTGGCTGTTTAGGCTCAGGAAGTTCAGCTTCACTTTCCAACATCAGAACTGCAGATGCTATTGTAGGCCTATCTTCTGGATGTTGCTGCACACACAATAAGCTCACATGAATGCATCTTAATATTTCTGACACATTGCAAGTTTCCTCTATGTTCTTATCAATCAATTCTAACGACCTTCCTTCTTTCCACTGTATCCATGCCTGAAACAATTAACTTGGTTATCAGTTATCTCATTTTAATAGGGAACAAATAGAAAATGTTATAAAACTGTATATGATTGATACAGTACATACATAAGCAGTAAGGTTGTGTTTGGAGTCCTCTAGATAAAAGCCCCTATTTTTCTTTCCACATATAATCTCCAATACCAATACGCCATAACTAAAAACATCAGATTTCATTGAATATAGCCCATCTGCAGCGTATTCGGGTGCCATGTATCCACTATAAAGTATCCATTGAAAGTTAGAATAAAATAATTACAGGAGATATTAGAAAGGATGGAACATGATAATTTGAAAGTGATAGTCAAGCAAAAGACTTACTATGTTCCAACTACTCTATTTGTATTTCCTTCTGTTTGTTCTTCTCCAAAAGTTTTAGCCAACCCAAAATCTGATATTTTCGGGATCAACTTGTCATCAAGTAAAATGTTACTTGTTTTTAGATCTCTATGAATAATTCTTAGTCTTGAATCTTGATGAAGATACATGAGACCTCTACCAATTCCCAAAATAATATTGAACCGCTTAGACCAATCTAATAACTCTCCTTTGCTTTCATCTATAAATGTCGAAAAGCAAACATGATCAATGATTAGAACTAATAATTCAAGATTGATAAGTGGTTTCATTAATCATCACTAATACTAAGATAACCCATGCAATTAAAAACTGCATTAAATTTATACCAAAAATGAAGAAGTTCAAACTTTTATTTGGCATGTATTCATACACCAACATTTTTTCTTGCTCATGGATGCAACAGCCGAGAAGTTTCACCAGATTTCGATGTTGGAGTTTTGCAATAAATTTTACTTCATTTTTAAACTCCACCAACCCTTGCCTTGATTTTATTGAAAGCCTCTTCACAGCAATTTCTTGTCCATTCAATAATTTTCCCTGCATGCATGCAGTGATTTGTGAGCATATCATGATAATACTTATTTTGCATAGCAGATTGTTCTTAGTTTATATTTCAGATGCTGAATTACCCAATAAACAGGTCCAAATCCACCTTCTCCGATCTTATTCTTGGCGGAGAAGTTATCAGTGGCGCTTGTTACTGTTGCCGGATCAAACAAGGGGAGATCTAGATCATCCTCTGGACTCTCACCGTATGGAATATCATCTCTCACATCTTTTGATTTAGCTGAAAGCATGGTAGGGAAAAAAAAAAATTAACTTTCTGTACAGGCAAGGGAGAAAAAATGGAAAACAATCAATATTAATTCCCTTTGGGGTCTGAAAACAGTCAATATTTAAGCATTAAAAATCAGTCTACTACCTTAACTACATAATTCACGTATAATCTGTACCCCTGTAGTTAAATTTTACTTGACATGATTTTAGCACCATATTTACAAATAATAGAGATATACCTAGCTGGTCATGCCGTATTAGTTCATAACAATCGTCGCAATTGTAGAAAGAAACCTGAAACTTCGGAACATAAGAAAATAAGGTCAAGTAACTTTACCAGTTCTGTTTCTGCGGACTCTGTAGATGATATAGCCCCCAACTAAAAGCAGACCAAAAGTTGCACCAAAGGTGATAGTAACGATCATTATCAACTTCTTTTTATTCCCAGATTCTGCAATTGTGGTTGAAATCATTCAAACTTTTAGAAACTAAGACGAAATCATGAATTGAATGGGGTTAGTTGGCTACTTTCAAACAAGAAAACGAACATATAAATCAGAAAGTACAAGTCTTTACTTAATTCTGAAGCATCCATTCGAACATATAAATCTTGCCCCCCAGACGCATAATATCTGACATCAATTAGATCACCAAACCATAAGGCACAACCACTACCTCCCCCTCTGATATCTGAATTAGTATAGGCCGTGCAAGAACAATTCTCCAAGCACTTCCTTTTGCATTGCTCTAGATTCATTGTCCTGTCAAGCCAAGAAAACGTAGTGTCTGGCACCTTCAAGCCTTTGAATTTAATGAACCCATCTTTGTCTCTTTCTGAGCAATTCAGAGGTTTCTTTCGAACACACCCGTCTGCCCAGTCCACCGAATTCCAGTTTTGTGGCGACTTAGGGGTGAAGCCTCCCAAGCATTCGCACACCGGCGATTCAGTAATAATACAATTCCCATTTGGTCCACAGAGGCCATAGGTATCACAGTAATCTACAGGCTTGGTGGAATAAACCTGCCATGTTTTTGCAGTTTCCAGCCATACATAACGATACCGAGCAGATTGTGTTTGGTTCAACACCAATCTTGTCAATATAGAATTGTTATTCAAAAGGTCCATGTAATAGATGCCATCCTTATTGTCGACAAAGATGAAGTCGAAAACAGGGTTGGGCTTTATTTCAGGACCACCACTCCCATGAAAGCCATTCCATGGTCCAAATCGATAGAATCTTTTGTTCCCCTTCATCAAATACGAATCGGGATAGCCATGGAGCACTTCAACGCTAGTTAAATCACCGGGAGATGGATCATCTGGCCTCTTCCAAGCCGTTAAATACCATTGCCTACCAGTTTTCAAGTCCCATCCATATTTCATGCCTGGCAATAACGTATCAGAAGGATAGTCAAAGCTTTGCCATGAATAAGCATCTGGGTCTTCTCCGCTCTTATCCATCACCACAAGATTTCCAGAATCCAAGAGCCGTGCGGTTGGACTCTGTGCTTTTGCAGTGGAGTTTGTTGACCAAAGAACAGTGTTGTTTTGGGACAGAACAAGGTTGCCGGAAGTGGTCATAGTCAAGGCAACAGATGAATCATTGATTGGGTTGAGGCGGTTTGCAACCCAGACAACGGTTTGAACCGGGATGTTCTTGTACCAAATGCCAAGGTAACGTTTGTTGGAAGTACCAGGAGTGAAGAAACCAAGTTCAAAGGTTCCATCTTTCGAAACCAAGGTGGTTCCATTGTCCCTGAGGGACTCGGACCCACGAAGGGAATCCTCTGCTGTGGAAGGCTTGAAATAGGGAAGAATGAAAAGGATGAAGATACTCAAGGAAGGAAGAAGGCCCATGAAAAGTGGAATGAAGCCGAGGAGTCATAAACTCCAGAATTTGCTTGCTTCTAAGTGCGTATTGAACTGCTGATCGATTGCCGAAACGAGAAAGGTGCTGATTTAACATCATTTGTTGGCTTACTCCTTGACTTAGAAATTTATTTAACAATTTATTTGCGGAATTTTGTGTTTCACTTTGACTTGGGAATGTAAGGTTGGAAATGACTGAATTCAATGGAGGGCCAGCGACGTTTCTGGAGGAAGATCTGCCTTGATGATGAAATCTTAATGCCTGATTTCTTGAATTTTTATTGTTGCAGTCGATTTCTTCATTTTTTGCGTTGGCAAAATAGAATTACGAATGCTTTTGTCAAACGAGAACAAAGGCAGAGGGAGAAGTTTATTGCCATATTAGGTCAAAAAATAGGTCTTTTCAGGACACAGTTTCTTTGAAGTTTCTTAATATGGGTTATATCGACACTATGTTTCAAAATAATGCAAGTTTTTTTGCCGCAGCGTTTTCAAAGTCAAACTGCTTCAGTTGCAAAATCCTTGGGGAATCGAGTGACAAGAACATAGGTGCAATCCGAACCGTTGGTGTCATCTAACGGCTTAGCTTCATATGACGGGGGCATTAATCAACTAGTGCACACCCAGTTCTGCACGAAAGTGCCACTAATTCAAAAGTTGACTTGAAATGATTTTGACTTTGAAGGACCAAAGGATTATAATCCTCAATTAAGAATTCAGCACCAACGTAGTGCGTGCTTTTTGGAAGAAGCAAATATTCCTTATCTCTCACAGTGTCAAAATTTTCCTAGTTAAATCTCTAGCAATAATCAACTAAGTTACTCTTCCGATCCTTAATATAAGACCTAATTATTAAATTAATTTTGGTTCTAAATATAAGACATATTTATCATATTTATTAATTTTTTTTTAATTTACCTCTATGAATGCTCCCTCAACTATAATCAAGTAGAAAATGGAGAGAAGATATTAAGGAAGATGATTATGGTATTTTAGAAAAAATATGTCATATTTCTTATAATTAACTAACTTATCTAACTTTCTTAATCTAATCAAATTAGTTAAATATGTCTTATATTAAGGACCGGATGAGTATAATTTATTTCTTTTTAGCAAAAGTTAAAATTTATTTTAAAAAATTTATATGTACTTTTCTATTTTTGTTATTTTTTAATTAGCTCCTTATAATTTCTTTTAACTCATGAGGCATGTAGATGGAAACCAAATTATGATTTTAAAAATAATTTTATTGTATATGAAGTAAGTATGCGAAAAAAATTCTGCTTCAATTTGCATAAAATACTTTTTAGAAATGCTTCATAGGAAAATCAAACACCTCCTTAATTAGGTTTTGTGTTCCAAATGACTGATGTACAAAGATCACAGAGGCCTAGTCAAAAATCAAGTAAAACCATAAATACCTGATAAAAAAAATAAAAAACTTAATTAAAAATCAAGGACTTATATTTTTCCTAATTTATCATCTCAAACAAATAATTGTCTATTATACCTACATATTGATCATCATCACATCCTCATGCTCCATCCTCCCTATAAGTAAACTGGCTTTCAGAGGACAGTCCTTATACAGGACAGTAATAGGTCAGTTATAAAAGCCGATTGATGCCTGGTACATAAATCTGTAACCTGGTTAATTAGAAGCTGATAAGGACATCAACAGTTGTCTAACGAATAATGAAACATAATAATCATTTCATGGTTCGAGATAGTGTTCATAGGAGTCAGATATATGGCACTTTGTTATTAAGTTGCATGTGATGCAATTATAGCAGTGTATAACATGAACCTATGTATTAAGCCCATCACCAAACCATGACATTATGTTTACTACTCAACATAATCAAATTCATCTGGCTTGAAGTAAGGTCACTGTCATTTCATTGGTTGAGCTTCGTTCCTTCTGACTTGAGTTGGAAGTGTGAGGTTGAACTGAATCCATTCCATGAAAGAAACCTGGCTGTTTAGGCTTAGGAAGTTCGATTTCACTTTCCAACATCACAATTGCAGATGCTATGGTGGGTCTATCTTCTGGATTTTGTTGCACGCACAAAAGGCTCACATGAATGCACCTTAATACTTCTGATACATTGCAGGTCTCCTCTATGTTCTTATCAATTAATTCTAGAACCCTTCCTTCATTCCACAGTATCCACGCCTGCAACTCAAAACTTGGTCATCAGTTATGCCATTTCAATTTGACCGGGAAAAAAAAAGGGTCAGAATATTGTATATTTAACTACTCACATGACCAATAAGGTTGTGCTTGGAGTCTTCTAGATAAAACCCTCTATTTTTCTTTCCACATATAATTTCTAACACTAATATGCCATAACTGAAGACGTCGGATTTCATTGAATATAATCCATCTGCAGCATACTCTGGTGCCATGTATCCACTATAGAATATCCATTAGAAGTTCAGAATAACACAGTTAACGAAGATATGGAGAGGATTGAGCAAGATACTTTTAAAGGAAGAGTTAGATCTAAGAAACTTACTAAGTTCCCACTACTCTGTTTGTATTGCCTTCTGTCTGTTCTTCTTCAAAAGTTTTAGCTAACCCAAAATCTGATATTTTTGGAATGAACTTGTCATCAAGTAAAACGTTACTTGCTTTTAAATCTCTATGAATGATTCTCAATCTTGAATCTTGATGAAGATACATAAGACCTCTACTAATTCCTATAATAACGTGGAAACGTCTAGACCAATCTAACAACTCTCTTTTGGCTTCATCTGCCAACATTAAAAAGTAAATATGTCACTTGAACAGAATCATCAATATATTGTATAAAACATATAATAAGGTGCATTATTTATATTAGCCACAAACAATGCGCCGCCTCAAAATTTGTTTAATGCGTGTGAAAATATATCTTCTCATTACTTTAAAATTGATAAGTTGCTTCATTATTGACACTAAAATAGTCCATGCAATTAAAAGCTTTGCTAAATTTATACCAAAAATGAAGGAGTTCAAACTTCTATTGGGCAAGTATTCATACACCAACATTTTTTCTTGCTCGTGGATGCAGCAGCCGAGAAGTTTCACCAAATTCCGATGTTGGAGTTTTGCAATAAATTTTACTTCATTTTTAAACTCCGCCAATCCTTGTCTTGATTTTATTGAAAGCCTCTTTACTGCAATTTCTTGTCCATTCAATAATTTCCCCTGGATGTAGACACATAAAAGCATATTATGATAATATTCATATTATGCATAGCAGTAATTCTTAGTCTATGATTCAAATGTTAAATTACCCAATATACAGGTCCAAAGCCACCCTCTCCAAGTTTGTTCTTCTTGGAGAAGTTATTAGTGGCATTTGCTATTGCTGCAAGATCGAACAAGGGGAGATCTTGATCATCCTGTGGATTCTCATCGCCTCGAACATCATCTTTTACATCTTCCATGTTAGCTGAAAGCATGATAGGAAAGCATTAACTTTATGTCCGAGAGAGGAAGAATTGAAAAGCAATCAGTATTCGTGAACTTGTTAGAATGACTTGAAGCACCATTCTTACTCAACTAATTTTGATGTCGCTTGGGAAAACCTTGCATTTTAAATAACCTTACTATCAAGCTCACCTAGGATTGAAATCATGCGACTGTAAGTATAAATGTGTAGAGGTAAGGATAAATCAACACTAATGTCAGGAGGAAGAATAATGTCCTAATTTACCCCCATTGTCTAATAATATACTCATTCTAAGAACTGGAATAAATACATATCAAGAAGATTGTGAATGAAGTCCCCTGTTCAGGTTCTAAACGGTATGCTATTAATTAGTCCTTGGCCTAATATCTAGTATCTATACATAGCTCTATTTCACTTTCACTTCACAAGTTCTTTAGCACCACTTAAACAAATAATAGATTATACGTAGATATTATTGCCGTATAAGTTCACAACGGCCATAAAAAAGTTATAAGAAGAAACCTAAAACGCTGGAACTTAACGACAAATAAGAACTTTACCTTTTCTCTTTCTGCGAACTCTGCAGAAGATACAGCCCCCAACAAAAAGTACGCCAAAAATTACACCAATGGTAATGGTAACGATCATTATCACCTTCTTTTTATTTTCAGATTCTGCAGTCGTAGTTGAATCACTCAAACATTAAGAATCTGGTTAAAACCACGGCTTGAAAGTGGTAACTCGAATACTCAAATATGAAAATGAACATCATAAGGAGAAAGCAAGAATCTTTACCTAATTCTGAAGCATCCATTCGAACATATAGATCTTGCCCCCCAGACGCATAATATCTGACATCAAGTAAATCACCAAACCATAAGGCACAACCACTACCTCCCCCTCTGATTTCTGAATTGGTATAGGCCGTGCAAGAACAATTCTCCAAGCACTTGCGTCTGCATTGCTCTAGATTCATTGTGCGATCAAGCCAAGACAGCGTAGTGTCCGGCACCTTCATGCCCATCAATTTAATGAAACCATGTTTGTCTTTGTCGGAGCAGTTAAGAGGTTTATCTCGCACACATCCATCAGTCCAGTCCACCGAATTCCAATGTTGTGGGGACTTAGGCGTGAAACCATTTAAGCATCGGCATACAGGCGATTCAGTAATGATACAATTCCCATTTGGTCCACAGAGGCCATAAGTATCGCAGTAATCTATTGGCTTCGTCGAATAAACTTGCCATGTTTTGATATTTTCCAGCCATACATAACGATACCGAGCAGAGTCTGTTTCGTTTAACACCAATCTTGTCAAGACAGAATTATTATTGATAAGGTCCATGTAGTAGTACCCATCCTTATTGTCAACGAAGGTGTATTCGAAAACAGGGTTGGGCTTTATTTCAGGACCACCACTCCCGCGAACGCCATTCCAAGGTCCAAATCGGTAAAATTTTTTGGTTCCCTTCATTATATATGAATCCGGATAGTTGTGGAGCACCACAGCACTAGTAAATTCTCCAGGAGACGGATCATCTGGGCTCTTCCAAGCTGTTAAATACCATTGCTTGCCTGTTTTTAAGTCCCATCCGTATTTCATACCTGGCAATAACGTATCAGATGGATAATCAAAGCTCTGCCATAAATATGCTTCTGGGTCTGCTCCGGCCTCATCTATCACCACCAGATTTCCAGAATCCAAGAGGCGGGCGGTTGGACTCTCTGCTTGCGTTGTGGAATTTGTAGACCAAAGAACAGTGTTGTTATGGGAAAGGACAAGATTACCTGAAGTGGTCATGGTTAAGGTAGCAAATGAATCGTTGATTGGGTTGAGGCGGTTTGCAACCCAGACAACGGTTTGAACCGGGATGTTCTTGTACCAAATACCCAGGTAATGTCTGTTAGACGTACCAGGAGTGAAGAAACCAAGTTCAAAGGTTCCATCTTTTGAAACCAAGGTGGTTCCATTGTCCCTGATGAACTGCAACTCGGGAAGGGAATCAAGAGCAAGGGATGGCCGGAGGATAGGAAGAAGGAAACAGGCAACTATAGTGAAGCGAGCAAGAAGGTCCATTTTTTTTTTTTTTGGGGGGGGGGGGGGGAACCGAAGGAGCAAGAAAGAACCTTTTCTGCAGGTTTCTATTAGCATGTGTTGAGCTGCTGCTCGTGGAAGGTTGAAACGACATTGTCCCCAAGTGGCAGTTGTTGACAATTACCGGGACAGGTAGGCTGCGTCGGCGTCGAGGAGCCGTGCCTCAGTTTATTCGATTTTTTTTTTTTTGTGGGGGGGGGGGGGTTGGTTCACCTTTTGACTTGAAAAAATGATTTACGTATTTAATATTGTGTTCAATCTTGAATATAAAAACTAATTTGACTTTCAATTTATTTCTAAATATAAGACAAATTCATTTTGCTTTTTATATTTATCTATTTTTTAAAATAATTTTGTAATAATTGCACATGTAAAATATTTAATCTAATGATAATTTTAACTAATACATTATTAGCGATGGTATTTTAGGAAAGATAACACGTAATTATTATAAATAACTAATTCAACAAATTTTTTAAATCTATTTAAATCAGCCAACTAACTCTTGTGTTAAGAATAAGAACGACAAGATGTAATATTTATTTTTTTCGGGGTGATTTTGAGTTTCCCGTTGACTTAGAACAGTAAAGTTGGCTATCCCCGACTTCAAAGTAACGCCGCCGACGTTTCTTGAGCCAGCTTGGCTTGTGGTGAAAATGGTAATTGTAATGGACATGAACTATGAAGTACTCGATTGAAGCTGCTTTTGTTGATCTAATTAATGTGTTCCCACCGTTTGGGGAGAAAGTCCCGAGATGAATCACAAGAGTTGTTGCTGTTGATGAAGAGCCAGTTCATCATAATTCATGGCGTCTGAACTTGAAAACATGCTCTCAGGTCCAAAAAGGAACTTGAAAACATGCTCTTGTCTTGATAAGTTTCGAAACACTCACCTAAACATTTCTTTTAAATGAGGAACAGTTATTTTAGTCTTCCATTGGATTTATTCTTAATCATGACATAAGGCAGTATGTTATTTTTAATCCTTAATATAATACCACCAATTGATTAATTTGAGGTGATTTAAAAAAATAAATAACATTTTTAAAAATATTATATTTATTTTTTTAAAATTAATTTGTTGGACTTATAAACTAATAGTATATAATCTAATAATACATACAAGTATTTTTAAAAAAATCATATCATATATATTATAATTAAATCATTTATTTAGTTTTTTTAATCTTTTTAGATTATCCAACTAGATCTTATATTAAGAATCGAATGTATTATTTTTTAATATGTTGTTTTATATATTTTAATCAGTAATGCTCTAATTCAATTCTATAACAATTCATTTATACATCATACTTATATTTTTTTTTTTTGCCACCATCATAATTATATGATTCAGTCGTTAAATTTCCAATAATATAGCAAAAGTCATGCATAAATTAGTCTAACCATGTTAAAACTATTTGTATGCGTATGTTCCAAAAAGAAGGGCGATTTTTGCAGTCTTGTTCAAACTCAAACTGGTTTAGCTGAAAACTCCTGTTTAAATCTCTCGGTTTATTCAAAAGCCCCGGTAGTTGGTAGACCAAGAAAATATAGGAGGTTGACTCAGTCTTTGTTTTGGCTTTTTCTGCAAAGTATTTATTTTAAATCATTTACCGAGAGAGAGAGAGAGAGCGGGGTTTTTTTTATTTTATTTTAAAAAGAGAGTGGGGTGGTTATTTATTGATGCTGTTAGATGTTTTCAGGAGGCTATTAGCGGACAGGGGAGATATGATTGGCTCAGGAGCAAATCTGAAGTTCTCTCTCCTTGGACTGTCTGGAGCATTGATCTCATCTGATGGCTGAGTTTCGTCCAATGCAGGCAAGAAACGATGCCATCATGCCAAGATGTCCGCACAAAGAATATTTTAAATCTAAACCATTCAGAAAATACTTTTCATGGTTTAGATTTAAAATTTTAATAATTTTTAAGAAATAAAATTATTTTTATTGAAAAAAATGATAATTATTTTAAATCTGTATCTATTAAAATACTTTTTTTCCAAAAAATAAAAATAATAAAAACATAAATCTGGATTGTCTCTAAGGGTATGTTTGGCTCAATGAGAGGAAGGGGAGGGGAGGGATTTTCATGGAGGGAAGGGGAGGGAAGGGGAGTGAAAGGATTTTAATATTATCTTGTTTGGATTTATAAAAAAAGAGGGGAGGGGAGGGAAAAATATTTTAATATGGACAATTTTGCTCTTATTTTATTTAAGACATGGGCATAATAGTCACAATATAAAAAAATATGGGTATAATAGTTACAACATGGCAAAATATGAGCATAATGGTCATAACATGGCAAAATATTACCTTTTCCCTCCAAATTCTCCCAATTTTGGAGGGGAGGGGAGGGAAAATTTTAAAAAATTTTCCCTCCCCTCCTAAAACTTGTGTGTTGCCAAACAAAGGGAAATGATTAAAATCCCTCTCCTTCCCTCCCAAATCCCTCATACCAAACACACCCTAAACAATCGGAAGGGGCACGGAATACGATTAAAGAAATCAACCGCTCAATCTTCAATATCGTATATAAGACTATAATTTTGATTGACTTTTTATTTTGCATTAGCCAGCTTCACATTGTTCGTTTATTAATCCACCGTTAACGTCAAAGCCCGCAAATTAAATATGCAGTTCGAGCTTCCAGGAACAAGCATTTGAAAAAAGCACGCAATATCACCAAAAAGGTTCGTAATAAGACCTCTCCAAGATTCTTCCAGGGGAACAAATGGACTTGTATTCGATACACAGATAATATAACCAAATTAGTATGGATATTTTAAGAAATAATTACAATGAGACCTTAAGAAAAAAAATAATTATTAAAAAGTCTCAATAATAATTTAAACAGCCCTAATGACAAATTTTAGAATAAAAAATGATAACTTTTAAAATTTGTTTTGTAATTTTTTTTTTTTGAGACCTCATTATAATTTTTTTATATTTTTAAGTTGTGCACTGTGTATAACTGTCTTGCAGGCTGCACCTTGTCCCATGTCACCAACTAAAATTTTTTATTTTCTGCCATCATCTTTCAAACTTTAGTTCCCACTATTTTATATCAAACAAATAAGAAAGGGATTGTTTCTGGATGTATTCAAAGTGCCCACCCAATATAAGGAAAGAAAAAAGGTTAAGACCAAGACAATATTGTGAACTCATATATCATACGCTTCCCCTTAAAATGAAGTTCCGCAACTCAAAGCAATAATCGGATCATCATCCACCGTTTTCTTTTAATCCAAGTAGGGTGAAATAAAAGTATCTTGTATGACAGAAAGCAGAAGCATACGAATACCCAGAAGTTTAGTCAAACAATTTGTATAACATATGGACCAAACCAACTTGGCCAAATTTATCTTTTAACATTGCAAAAACTATTTTAATTTCTTGGTTTATCTGTTTATCATATAGCGCTACTATATATCTCTCTCCTCCTAATTTTACATGAGCTCAGGGCCCCAAAAATTTCACTCGTCTTCAACACGTTCAAATCAATTCTGTACACCAATCTTTTAGGCAATCTCCAGACAATATAATGATTTTCAATTCAGCTGTACATTCTTAATATAGTTGCAATAAACGTTTAAATTTACTGCTCACCACCATTATCAGATTCATCTGGCTACAAGTAAGGAAACTGTCATTTCATTGGTTGAGCTGTGTTCCTTCTGATTTGAGTCTGAACTATGTGGTTGGAATGAATCGTTGCCATTAAAGAATCCTGGTTGTTTAGGTTCAGGAAGTTCAATCTCACTTTCCAACATCAAAATTGCAGATGCTATGGTGGGTCTATCCTCTGCATTGTGCTGCACACATAATAGACTCACATGAAGGCACCTTAATACTTCTGATTCATTACATAATTCGTCCTTTATGTTTTTGTCAACCAATTCTAAAGCCCTCCCTTTCTTCCACTGCATCCATGCCTGAAAACACATACAAATTGTTTATCAATTTTATTTCAATATGACATTAAAAGAAGTTGGTGAAATTGTATCTACGGTACTCACAAAACCAATAAGGTTATGTTTGGATTCTTCAACATAAAATCCTCTATTTTTCTTCCCACATATAACCTCCAGCACTAATATCCCATAGCTAAATACATCAGATTTTATTGAGTACAACCCATCAGCAGCATATTCTGGTGCCATATACCCGCTGCAAAATATAGCCATTAGAAGTTTATAACAAAGTAATTGGTAAAGATATGGAAAGATTGGAATTTGTTTGCTTGAAAGTAAGGCTTGGATGAGAAACTTACTAAGTCCCTACTACTCTTTTTGTATTGCCTTCTATCTCCTCATCTTCAAAAGTTTTTGCCAATCCAAAATCTGATATTTTGGGGATTAACTTATCATCAAGCAAAATGTTACTTGCTTTTAAATCTCTATGAATAATTCGTAGTCTTGAATCTTGATGAAGATACACAAGTCCTCGACCAATCCCCATAATAATACCAAAGCGTTTCGACCAATCTAACAACTCTCCTCTACTTTCATCTGTCAACATCAAAAGGTGAATTTGTTCTTTAGTCGCAATGGTTAATTTCAAGACTGAATAAGCTATTTAATTATTGGTACTGAAAACATTCAGTGAAATGATAAAACCGAATATAAAAGATAGAAGAGTCATTGGCAGAAGAGAAGGTACCGAAAATGAAGGAATTCAAACTTTTGTTTGGCATATATTCATACACCAACATTTTTTCTTGTTCGTGAATGCAACAGCCAATAAGTTTTACAAGATTTCGATGCTGTAGTTTCACAATAAACTTCACTTCAGTTTTAAACTCAGTCAATCCTTGTCTTGATTTTCTTGATAGTCTTTTCACAGCAATTTCTCGCCCATTTGATAATTTTCCCTGCATGAAGACATGAATGAGCATATCTTTTTATAGTTATACTACATATATAGATGATTGCTCTTAGTTTATGATTCATATAGTAAATTACCCAGTATACATGTCCAAATCCACCTTGCCCAATTTTGTTCTTCTCCGAGAAATTATCAGTGGCTCTTGCTATTGTTGGCAGATCAAATATTGGGAGATCTGCATCGTTAGCGTCATCGTTTTGAATTTGAACTTCTATATTTTTTAATTTCTCTGAAATCATGGAAGGAAAGCATTAGCTTTTTGCACAAGCAAGAGAGGGAAGTTAATGAAATGGAATACAATCATATATTGAAAAGCAAGTTAAATTGACAAATCATTAAAGCAACAAATCTTTCAGTCAACACGATTTTGATAGCATTTGGTCAAGCCGCGTGGATGTTATAAATAAATAAACAAACATAAACAATATAGTACTCCTCCGATCCTTAATATAGAACCCAATTCTTGAGTTAGTTTTAGTCTTAAATATAAGACCCATTTCTCATATTTATCAATTTTCTCTAAATTATCCCTATGGATACTCCCTCAACCATAATCAAGTAGAAGAGGGAGAAGGAGGTATTAAGAAAAATGATTATGGTGTTTTAGGAAAAATGTGTCACTTTTCTTATGATTAACTAACTTACCTAACTTCCTTAATCTAATCAAATTAGTTAAATTGGTCTTATATTAAGGACCGGAGGAGTAGTTTGAATCATCTCCTGCAAATTTATCATAGCCGCCTAATAGTTTACTAAGTCAAGGAACATCATTAAGTATGAATTAGTTTCCTGTTAGTCTGTTAAAAGGTACTGTCATCTCAACCAATCCAGATGACTACATCCCTTTCTTTCAATTGTACCTTACATTTTTAGCATGAAATTCACAAATAACAGATCAGTACATTGGTAACTTTTTTGTATGATTTATTGGAGAAAGAAACTCTTACCAGTCCTGTTTCTGCGGACTCTGTAGATGATATAGCCCCCAACTAAAAGCATTCCAAAACTTGCACCAATGGCGATAATAACGATCATTATCAACTTCTTTTTTTTCCCAGATTCTGTAACCATGGTTTAAATCACTCTAAGGAACATGAAAATGAATGTATTAAGGGGAAAGTAGAAATTCTTACCTAATTCTGAAGCATCCATTCGAATGTACAGATCCTGTCCCCCAGATGCATAATATCTGATATCAGTTAGTTCACAAAACCATAAAGCACAACCACTACCTGCGCCTCTGACATCTGAATTAGCAAAAGCCGTGCAAGAACAATTTTCCAAGCACTTTTGTCTACATTGCTCTAGATTCATTGTCACATCCAGCCAAGTTTGCGTCGTGTCGGGTGCCTTCAAGCCCGTGAATTTAACGAACCCATGTTTGTGTTTTTCAGAGCAGTTCAGAGGTTTATTTCGCACACACCCACCAGACCAATCCGCCGAATTCCAATGTTGTGGTGACTTAGGGTTGAACCCTTTTAAACAGTGGCACACTGGAGATTCAGTAATTATGCAGTTCCCATTTGCTCCACAGAGGCCATAGGTGTCGCAGAAGTCTACTGGCTTTTTCGAGTAAATAGTCCATTTTTTCTCAGTTTCCAGCCATACATAACGATAGCGAGCAGAATCTGTTTGGTTCAATACCAGTCTTGTTAATACAGAACTATTTTTGAGGTTGAACATGAAGTAGTTCTCGTCCCCATCGTCAACAAAGGTGTATTCGAAAACAGGGTTGGTCTTCACTTCGGGAGAACCACTCCCTCGCAAGCCATTCCACGGTCCAAATCGGTAAAATTTGTTGGTTCCCTTCATTATATACGAATCGGGGTAGTTATGAAGCATTAAAATGTTGGTAAAATCTCCAGGAGATGGATCATCCGGGCTCTTCCAAGCTGTTAAAGACCACGCCCAACCATTTCTTAAGTCCCATCCATATTTCATACCTGGCAATAACGTATCAGACGGATGATCAAAGCTTTGCCATAAGTAAGCTTCTGGCTTTCCTGCATTCTCATCGATCACTACAAGATTCCCAGAATCCAAGAGCCGGGAGGTGGGACTCTGTGCCTGAGCCGTGGAATTTGTTGACCAAAGAATAGTGCTGTTCTGGGACAGGACAAGATTGCCGGAAGTGGCCATAGTTAAGGTAACAGTGGAATCGTTGATTGGGTTGATGCGGTTTGCAACCCAGACAACGGTTTGAACCGGGATATTCTTGTACCAAATACCAAGGTAGCGTTTGTTGGAAGTACCAGGAGTGAAGAAACCGAGTTCAAAGGTTCCACCTTTTGAAACCAACGTGGTTCCATCGTCCTTGATGAACTGCGACTCACGAAGATAATCAGCTGCAATGGAAAGCTGGAGGATGTGAAGAAGAACACAAGCAAAGATGCTCAACGAACCAAGAAGGTCCATTGAAAGTCGAGGGAAATCGAAGGAGGAAAAGTTATTTTGCTCGACCTTTCTTATACATGTTGGGCTGCTCATACGATGCTGACACAAAACAGATCCAAAGTGGCTTGCGATTTGTCAATTTTAGGTTTTGTTTGGGTCGGAGCCACGCTGACTTGGAACAGTGAAATTGAGTTGGTCTTGGTGATCGCGCAAGGGGTACAGAAGCGCAAGAGTAATTTTTCTCCAAAAGTTTTTTGGCTTGCTTGAAAGACATTACAGATAGATAATGTATTTGACTGGTTCTAAGGGAAGCGTTAATTAATACTTAATTCGCTGTATTATTGTTGATGCTGGTGGGTAGACTTTTTTTATTTTGCCTTCTCATTGTCCTTCTGGGTCAAAGTCATGTGCAAAGATAGTTTTTTAGAATAAAATTAAAAATACATGCTACATTCAAAGAAGCTAATTGTATAAAAATATTAACAAGCGTCAATAATATACATCTTATCTTTTAGATTCTATGTAACATAAAGTAATTGTCTCGATAAAACCATACAACTAATCCAGAAGTGTACGTATGCTAGAGTTTAGGAATTTAATATATATATATATATATATATATATATATATTGATCACAAGAAATTCTAAAAGCACTGCCAGACAGTCGTAGAAGAAAACAAAGATATAAAATAATATAAGAAATTAAGGACTGTTGTAAAAATTTATGTTGATTTCGTAGTGATCGTTTTGCCCCCAAAAAAAATAATAATAATAGAGCGAAGGATCTTGTACCATAAAGAAATCAAATGCTTAGTAAAACTGAAATGTAACTATTGAACAGAGTACATGGATGAAGAACAACATACAGTTTTAGGTACTGAGATAGGTCAATGAACGGGCCTTGTGATTCATTACTATTTCTAGCTTTTATTTCCTTCAACAATTTAATTATTATCTATGCATTATATGTGCCAAATTCATACACTTGATATATCTAGTTTGCATAATATCTACATTTATGTTGTAAATGTGACAGCTCAAACCCCACAAATTTTATTCATCATCAACATCACTCCGCATTCAACTCAACAGCAACCCCAAAGAGAATCTCCAAACAATCAATTTATTTATGTGTACATTATAAAGCATGGTTGCATGAAACTTACGGCCATCACAATCAAATTCATCTGGCATCAAGTAAACTCACTGTCATTTCATTGGTTGAGCTGCATTCCTTCTGACCTGATGAGCTAGAAGTATGCCCTTTGATTGAGCCCATGCCATGAAAGAAACCAGGCTGTTTAGGTTCAGGGAGTGCCACTTCACTTTCCAACATCAAAATTGCAGATGCTATGGTGGGTCTATCATCTGGATTTTGTTGCACACACAACAGACTCACATGAATGCACCTTACTACTTCTGACACATTGCACAGTTCCTGCATGTTCTTGTCAAGCAATTCTAAAACTTTTCCTTCTTTCCATAGTAACCATGCCTGAAATATACATCTTATATATCAATTATCATATTTTAGTTTGACATTCAATAAATTTTACAATATCGTATCTGAAGTACTCACATGACTAGCAAGATTGTGTGTTGAGTCTTCTAGATAAAATCCTCTGTTTTTCTTTCCACTAATAATCTCTAGCATTAATATACCATAACTAAAAACATCAGATTTCACTGAATATAGCCCATCTGCTGCGTATTCAGGAGCCATGTACCCACTACAAAACATGCATGAGAAGACTAGAACAAATTAGACATGAAAAGTTAAGAAGTTGGCTAAAGTAAGATTGAGTCTAGAAACTTACTAAGTGCCCACTACTCTCTTTGTAATACCTTCTTTTTCCTCTTCTCCAAAAGTTTTTGCTAGCCCAAAATCTGATATTTTTGGGATTAACTTGTCATCAAGTAAAATATTACTTGCCTTCAAATCTCTATGAATTATCCGTAACCTTGAATCTTGATGAAGATATAAAAGACCCCGTCCAATACCCATAATAACGTGAAAGCGCTCAAACCAATCCAACAATTTCCTTTTGGTTTCATCTATTATCATAAAAGAGGAAGTTATTTCTCTTGTTAGAATTATCAATTCAAATTTGAAGGGTCATGCAATGTTTGACTATTGCTACTAAAATACTTCATATCATTATAAATTTTCTTGTCTTCATACCAAAAATGAAGGAGTCCAAACTTCTATTTGACATGTACTCATATACCAACAACTTTTCTTGTTCATGGATGCAGCAGCCAAGAAGTTTTACTAGATTTCGATGTTGGAGTTTGGCAATAAATTTTACTTCATTCTTGAATTCAATCAATCCTAGTTCCGATCTTCTTGAAAGCTTCTTCACAGCAATTTCTTGTTCATTTAATAACTTTCCCTGCATTTTGAACTTTTTGAGTGTACTGAAATTGTGCTATTCATAAAATACACAGTGATTATTCTAAGTTCATGACTCAAACATTGAATTACCCAATATACAGGTCCAAATCCACCTTGTCCGATTTTGTTCTTCTCTGAAAAATTTTCGGTGGCTTGTTCTATTATTGGAAGGTCAAACAGTGGGAGATCTAGATCTTCTCTTTCATTGTTTTGAATCTCAACTTCTGCATTTTTTGATTTCTCTGAAAAAAAAAAATCATGGAATCTGCGTAAGGGCAAGGGATTTAGTTATGACCTTGTGCATAATTGTTCTAAAGGCCAAGGAAAAACACCGGTGACTACTGCAACATGGGGGGAAATCAAATTTTACTTAAGAAGTATAGGGTGTGAGGTTAAATAAGCACAAACATTGCAGTGTGAATTTTTTTCCCGCTGGGTTCCCATCATCAACAATTAATTAACTGATTCGAGGACTGAATGAAATACAAAAGAGGATGATCATGAAGGAATTCTCATGTTCATGTTGCTAAGTAGTGTGGTATCATAATCCTAACCCATATTTACAAATACTCCTTCAATCTTAAATATAAACTCATTTTGTATGTAAATTATACTACAAAATGGGTCTTATATTTAGGATTGGAGAAGTACTAGATATGAACATGGCCAATCTTGCCTTATGAAATCATAACAACTATCGCATTTCTAAGAAGAAATCTAAAAGAGTAGGACTTGTTTGAAATTTAAAAATAAGAGTAAGGAACTTTACCAATCCTCTTCCTGTAGACTTTACAAATGAGATAGCCCCCCACTAAAAGCATGCATAAAATCACAGCAACGGCGATGGCAACGATCATTATCAACTTTTTATTGTTCCCAGATTCTGCATAACGGTGGTTGAATGATTCATGCGCAAAGAAACTGGGGTGAAAATTCAAGCATGAAAATATACCACATAAAGCGGAAAATAGAAGTCCTCACCTAATTCTGAAGCAGGCATTCGAACATACAGATCCTGTCCTCCAGATGCATAAGATCTGATATCATTTAGATCACCAAACCATAAGGCACAACCACTACCTCCCCCTCTAATATCTGAATTAGTATAGGCCATGCAAGAACAATTTTCCAAGCACTTCTCTCTGCATTGCTCTAGGTTCATTGCCTTGTCAAGCCAAGCGTCTGTAGTTTCAGGCACTTTTAATCCTTCCAATTTTATAAATTTGTCTGTGCCATTTTCAGAGCAGTTCAGAGGTTTATTGCGGACACATCCATCAGACCAGTCCACTGAGTTCCATTTCTGAGGTGACTTGGGGGTGAACCCTTTTAGGCATTGGCATGGGGGTGATCCAGTGATAACACATTCCCCATTAGGTCCACACCACTTATATTGATCACAATTGTCACTAGGCTTTTTAGTATAACTCTTCCAATTTTCCTCACCTTTCGTCCACACATATCGAATTCGAGCCTCCTCAGTTTGGTTGATCACATACCTTGAGATAACAGAACTATTCTTGAGGCTGTGCCAATAATAGTATATCTCATCTCTAGTTGATACGAACCCAAAATCAAAAATAGGATTTTGTTTCAGTTCCGGGGAGCCACCAAATCCCACGCCATTCCAAGGTCCAGTTCTGAAGAACTTTGATTTTCCTCTCAGTATATATAATTCAGGATGATTACGAGGGTCGACAGTTATAGAAAAATCACCAGGAGATGGATCTTCTGGAGTCTTCCAAGATGTTAGACGTCTATTTAAACCTGTTCTTAGGTCGCATCCCAATTTCATCCCCGAGAGCAGTGTGTCAGTCGGATAGTCGAAGCTTTGCCACAAATAGGCTTCTGAGTTCTGGCCTCTCTCATGTCGTACCACAAGGTTTCCCGAATCTAGGAGCTCAGCCACTGAATTCTGTACTGGTTTCAGAGGAGTTGAGTACCAAATAACACTATCATTTTGGGTGAGGACAAGACTACCTGTGCTGTTGAGTGTTAAAGTAGCAGTGGTAGATGAACCATTGATCGGGTTATCTCTGTTTGCTACCCAAACAACTGTCTGAATTGGGATGCTTCTGTACCAAATCCCCAGATACTGTTTACCGGAGTTTCCAGGAGTGAAGAAGCCAAGTTCGAAGCTTCCACCTTTAGAAAATATTCTCGTGCTATCACTCATTGGGGAATTAGACTGAAGGATGGAACTTTCTGCCACAGAAGCTTGGAAAGAAGGGACAAGTATGGAAACAACGGTAGTGATGAAAGAAACAATGTCCATGGAATTGTAGAGTCTATAGGGAAGGCCAATACAAGCTAAATTCCTCTTGTTG
The DNA here is from genome assembly GCF_004799145.2 of Neltuma alba. Taxonomy (NCBI): domain Eukaryota; kingdom Viridiplantae; phylum Streptophyta; class Magnoliopsida; order Fabales; family Fabaceae; genus Neltuma; species Neltuma alba. The sequence continues at coordinate 18,619 of NW_021636548.1, read as the reverse complement.
CAGAAAACTGTTTGATTTTAGATGGAGGAACAAGCTTATCAGTGAGGCCATCAGCCTACCAGTGCCCGAGATGAGAGGTTATGACAAGTCAACGGCAGCGGTCATAGGACACATAGTGGATGGGAAATCAAAGCTCAGAGGCGAACAGGAACTTTAAACGTATGTGTATTCACAAAGGGAGTGGATTAAGCGATGAATCTTTGTATGACTTAAGACTTAAATGTACGAGTAGGATTTCACGAGAGTACCCCTAAGTTTAGCCGTCATGAATTTCCAATTTCCAGTCGTTGTTCCTGTTGCTTTACCGCGTATATCACTATATCTCCTCCTGGGTATAACATCAATTTGCCCAGGACCGCCAAGAGTGATGGGTCCAAATTTCAGTTTTTCCTGTGAAGTAGGGGCGGACTCAGTTATTGTGTGGGCCCCCTCATTCCAAGTTTCCAACATCCTCCGTCTTATCTCTTGTTCCACCAATGGGCCTTTTCTCTCCAAAATGTGTTACCCCTTTTCTTTTAAAATGCGTTGCATTATTTTCTATCCTAGTCTCTATATCTAATATTTAAAAATTTAAAGAGGCTAATGGGAATTGGGTCTAGCAGGAGGAGCTATTTTTCACAATATGATAAATTAAGGTTTCAATTCCTACTGAAAGAGATGCCTACACTTAGTATCCGACAGTGTCTCGAACATGATTGTCTTTAATAAGAGGATATCTATACTTATAAAAAAATATTTAAAAATCTACTTCAAAAAATTATTAATACCAATATTAAAAATAAAAAAATTTAAATATATAATACTTTTTAAATCCTGGCCTACTACTTTTGTTAAAACGCTAACTTATTTTGAAGGCTTTGATATTTAAACGCGTCGCATTTAGTTAATAATTAGTTTCTCAAAAATGTTATTATATTAAGTTATCAAGATTAATATAATTATTAGTCCTTATATTTTTAACAACATTTTATTTTTTAGTCAACATAATTTTAAATCGCTGTTTTGATTCCAAAAAAAGCTTCAATACTTAATTCCTTATATTATTATTGATATTTGATGTATTTGTGTAGAGTATTTGTTTATTTTGCGTTCTCTTTGTTGTCCTGCATCGAAGTTAGGACCAAGATGGTTTTGCTTGTACATTCAAAGAAGCCAATTATGTGTGTGTGTCTCTCTCTATATATATATATGTTTAACAAGTGCCGATATTTATAATTTTTAAAATGGTGCGGCTTATCTTTTAGATTCTATATAACACGAAGAAATTGTCTAGATAAAGCCATACAAGTAATCCAGAAGTGTACTGAAACTGAAACAATCATCAATATGTGTGTGCGCGCGCGCGCGCGTGCATATATATATATTCTTCGCTCGTATTTAACCGCGCTCACTACATCATCCAGCCAAGAACACTTGCATTGATCTCACTTTGTTACTGCAGTCATCAAGGCACAAACCCGAAGATGCTCTGGAGAAGGTAACATAGATTATAACTTTCACAGAACGTTTAACCTCAGCAATATACTATTTCTAACTTATATTCATTTCAACAATTTATTATCTATGCATTATTTATGCTGAACTCCTATACCTGATTCTCTCACACACACACACACATTTCATTTGGCTTAAGATTCTTCGACATGTATCTAGTTTGCATAATATCTGCTTACCAACACGCCTTGATTTATGTTGCAAATGTGACAGTTCGAAACCCAAAAGTTTCAGTCGTCTTCAACATCATTCCTCATTCAACTCGATTCTGCTGCAATGGTTTTTTATAACAATAGCAAGGCAATCTCCAAACAATCAATTTATTTATGTGTACATTCTAAAGCACATATAGTTAGTTGCTTTAAACTTCAAGCCACCACAATCAAATTCATCTGGCTTCAAGTAAGGTCATTGACATTTATTGGTTGAGCTGCATTCCTTCTGATTTGGGCTAGAAGTATGCTCCTTGAGTGAGCCCACGCCAGGAAAGAAACCAGGCTGTTTAGGTTCAGGGAGTGCCACTTCACTTTCCAACATCAAAATTGCAGATGCTATGGTGGGTCTATCATCTGGATTTTGTTGCACACACAACAGACTCACATGAATGCACCTTACTACTTCTGATACATTGCACAGTTCCTGCATGTTCTTGTCAAGCAATTCTAAAACTTTTCCTTCTTTCCATAGTAACCATGCCTGAAATATACATCTTATATATCAATTATCATCTTTTAGTTTGACATTCAATAAATTTTACGATATCGTATCTGAAGTACTCACATGACTAGCAAGATTGTGTGTTGAGTCTTCTAGATAAAATCCTCTGTTTTTCTTTCCACTAATAATTTCTAGCATTAATATACCATAACTAAAAACATCGGATTTCACTGAATATAGCCCATCTGCTGCGTATTCAGGAGCCATGTATCCACTACAAAACATGCATGAGGAGATTAGAACAAATTAGACATGGAAAGTTGGGAAGTAGGCTAAAAGTAAGATTAGGTCAAGAAACTTACTAAGTGCCCACTACTCTCTTTGTACTGCCTTCTTTTTCCTCTTCTCCAAAAGTTTTAGCTAACCCAAAATCTGATATTTTTGGAATCAACTTATCATCAAGTAAAATGTTACTTGTTTTCAAATCTCTATGAATGATTCGTAACCTTGAATCTTGATGAAGATATAAAAGACCTCGACCAATACCCATAATAATGTGGAAGCGCTTAAACCAGTCCAACAATTTCCTTTTGGTTTCATCTATAGACATAAAAGAGTAAATTATTTATCTCATTAGAATTATGAATTCAAATTTAAATATCAGTACCAAAATAAATGATGTAATTATAAATTTTCTTGTCTTCATACCAAAAATGAAGGAGTCCAAACTTCTATTTGGCATGTACTCATATACCAACAACTTTTCGTGTTCATGAATGCAACAGCCAAGAAGTTTTACTAGATTTCGATGTTGGAGTTTGGCTATAAATTTTACTTCATTTTTGAATTCAATCAATCCAAGTTCTGATCTTCTTGAAAGCTTCTTCACAGCAATTTCTTGTCCATTTAGTAACTTTCCCTGCGTGTTGAAATTTTTGAGAGTACTGAAAAAAAATACTATTTATAACATCTGATTATTCGAAGTTCATGACTCAAACATTGAATTACCCAATATACAGGTCCAAATCCACCTTCTCCGATTTTGTTCTTCTCTGAAAGATTTTCAGTGGCTTGTGCTATTGTTGGAAGATCGAACAGTGGGAGATCTAGATCATCTCTTTCATTGTTTTGAATTTCAACTCCTGCATTTCTTGATTTCTCTGAAAGAAGCATGGAATTTGAGTAAGGGCAAGACGATGACTATACATAATTGCTCTAAAGGCCAAGGGAACATAAGTGACTAATGTAGCTGTAATGAACACCCCTCAACTAAATTAAAAGCACAGAGAAAATTTGCACAAGAAGAGTCAAATTTATGAAGCTATAGGGTTTCATTACTGGAAGTGCATTTGACAGATTTATATAATTGTAAATATTTGATGCAAGACCAAATATTATTGGAGATGCAATGAAAATAAAGTCTAGAAAATTAAATGAAACAGGGAATGTTCAGAAGGAAGCAGAGAGGAAGATGAAGAAGAAGAGAGGCGCAAGAGGGCGAAGAGACTTCTTAAAGTAGTCGGCCCATTGGTGCTCTCAACATCATTCAAGCCCACCTTAAGTTGGACAAGATTAAAAAAAGTCAAATTCTAGTTTAGAAGCAGAGGGTGAGGATAAATAAACACATATACAGAAGTGTGAATATATTTTCTTTTAAGTTCCCATCACCAACAATTAACTAACTGGTTATAGGACAAGATCAAATACAGAACAAGACGATCAGGAAGGAATTCCCCTCTTCATCTTGCTAAATGGTAAGCTACCTAAATCCCAACCCATACCTACGAATAATAGATATGGACACAGCATTTCTAAGAAGCAGCCCGAAGCAGTGGGACTTGACTGAGATTTAAAAATAGGAGTAAGGAACTTTACCAATCCTCTTCCTGCAGACTCTGTAAATGAAATAGCTCCCAACTAAAAGAATGCATAAAATCACAGCAATGGTGATGGCAACGATCATTATCAACTTTTTATTTCTCCCAGGTTCTGCATAACCGTGGTTGAATGATTCATGCACAAAGAAACTCGGGTGAAAATTCAAGCATGAAAATGTACCAAATAAAGCAAAATAATAAAAGTCCTCACCTAATTCTGAAGCAGGCATTCGAACATACAAAACCTGTCCTCCTGATGCATAATACTTGATATCAATTAGATCACCAAACCACAAGACGCAACCACTGCCTGCCCCTCTGATATCTGAATTAGTGTAGGCCATGCAAGAACAATTATCCAAGCACTTCTCTCTGCATTGCACTAGGTTCATTGTCTCATCAAGCCAAGAATTTGTAGTTTCCGGCAATTTCAACCCTTCCATTTTCATAAACTTGTCTGCGTATTTTTCAGAGCAGTTTAGAGGTTTATTGCGGACACATCCATCGGACCAGTCCACTGAGTTCCATTTCTGTGGTGACTTAGGCACGAACCCTTTAAGGCATTGACAGGGGGGTGATTCAGTAATGACACATTTCCCATTGGGCCCGCACAGCTTATATTGGTCACAGTAATCACTAGGCTTTTTAGCATAAAGCTTCCAATTTTCATCACCTTTCAACCACACATAGCGAATATCTGCTTGCTCAGTTAGGTTGATCGTATACCTTGAGATTATAGAACTATTCTTGAGGGTGTACCGATAGAAAGCCTCATTTCTTGTGGATACGAACTCAAAATCGAAAATGTAATTCTCTTTCAGTTCTGGTGAGCCACTAAGTCCCACGCCATTCCATGGTCCATTTCTGAAGAACTTTGAACCTTCTTTCATTATATAAAATTCAGGATAGTCACGGGGGGCTAGAGTTAGATAAAAGTCACTTGGAGATGGATCTTCCGGAGTCCTCCAGGCTGTTAGACGTCTATTCAAACCTGTTCTCAGGTCATATCCCAATTTCATCCCCGAGAGCAGTGTGTCACTTGGGTAGTCAAAGCTTTGCCACAAATATGCTTCTGGATCATCGTCCTTCTCATCTCGAACCACAAGATTTCCAGAATCCAAGAGCTCAGCCACTGGATTCTGCACTTGTTTCAGAGAAGTTGAATTCCAAATAATAGTGTCATCTTGGGCCAGGACGAGGTTGCCTGTGCTGTTGAGCATTAATTTAGCAGTGACAGAGGAACCATTGATTGATTTGTCTCTGTTTGCTACCCAAACAACTGTCTGAATGGGGACGTTCTTGTACCAAATTCCCAGATAGTGTTTACCAGAGCTTCTAGGACTGAAGAAGCCAAGTTCAAAGCTTCCACCTTTGGACACTAATGTCATGCCATCAGTCATTAAGGAATTGGGCTGAAGGATGGAATCAACTGCCCCAGAAGCTTGTAAAGAAGAGATAAGTATGGAAACAACAACAGTAATGAAATGAACAATATCCATGGAATTGCAGAAAACTGTCAGGTTTTAGATGGAGAAACAAGCTTATCTGTGAGGCAATTAATCCATCCATCTGCCCAGGATAAGAGGGTGTAACAAGTCAAGCACAAGTCAACTGCGGCTGCCATAGGACACATAGTGGTTGGGCAATTAAAGCTCAGAGGCCGATAGGGACTTTAGATGTATTAGGTATCAACAAAGGATGTGGATTAAGCTTGAGAGCCATGAATAGTTTTTTTAAAAGAATTGTCGGTTGGATGCGTAGCCGTCAAAGTATAGCTTTTTTTTCTTTTTTTTTAATAGTGAATTTCAAATTTCTTGACAATATTGCACGAGTGATCCTTCTTCTGCATCACTTGTATATCTTTTCGTGCTAAAAGGTAGAAAGACGAGCCTCTCCCATGTGCTAGAGACCGCAACTGAATGATCAAAACGTCCTTTTTTTTTTTTAAACAAGGTTTCGTATTTAAAAGTACTAACTGCGACCGCCGGAAGCTCCAATATGTTGATCATATTTCCAGAGAAAAAGAATTCATTCATCTCCATCCCAGAGATATTGAAATGACATTATTTTTCAAAACAAAAAGTTGAATATTTGAGTGTACGAGGCAATCCATCCATCCAATAAGCTCTTTTATTTTCATTTATAATTTATAATTATAATATAATTCTTATAATTAAAATTTATATGAGAATTTTATTTCTGTATAAAAAAAAAATAACAGTCAAACTAAAATAAAATTAATTTTTGGATTTTATTTATTAATTATTTACTTCAAAATAAATTTTTTTTCCTTGCCCTAATTTTCTTACCATCCAAACACGGGAGATTAGCCTTAAATGTTAAATTTTGTTTTCTTTTTTTCCCCAGAAAACTATGGGTTTGATGGGTACCTGTACAAAATCTCTTGTGAAAGAAGGGTAAAAGTAAATGGATATCCCGTTAAAATGTACATCTCTTATATAGACACTTGTATGTCACACGTGTCACGTGCAAAGAAGACCAAATCGATTAGAGCAGAGAATAGTTAAATTACACTTGAGTTGAAGCTAAATACCTTATTCTAACATCATTTCTTGAAAAATTATGCCCAAGTGGTCCTTGCTGTTTTACGATATTATATCTCGTCGCACAGAGACCGACTCATTGGTGGATCAAAATGTCGGTTTTATTTTCAGGTTTCATGTAGTCGAAAGAACATGTTCAAGTCTTAAATCCATAAATAGATACACATTTTGAGCATCCGCTATGATCTCAAGGCCAAATCTTCTTCCCTTTCTTGGGTGGCCATGGATCTTAGATCTAAATCTTTCAATTCTTCTTCAAGCGTAGTTCTGGTAATCCATGACAAGCAAGAAATTTGGCTAAAACAACAGTGTTCCAACATGGTGACAGCGTGAAACAAGACAAATTCATCTATTCCGTAGGATTCAATACAAAGAAGGACTTTTTAGTCCTCCTGTCCACTTTACACACACAAAGGGAATGTACCGCTTGACTTTTACTGCGTTTTCCTGTAATTATCACCGAGCCTCTAGTAAGGTGAGTGTTATTTCATTAGTTGAACCAGACTGCATTTGATGACTTGATGATGAACTTGCTTCTGATGTAGCCTTCCCCGTAAAGAAACCAGGTTGTTTAGGCTCATTCAACTCATTCTCACTCCCCAACATCAAAACAACAGAAGACATGCTGGGTCTGTCTTCAGGATGCTGTTGCACACACAGAAGACTAATGTGGATGCATCTCATTATTTCTGATACAACGTATGTCTCCTCTATGTTTCTGTCTATCAGTTCTAGAGCCCTCCCTTCTTTCCACAGCAACCATGCCTGAAAACACGAACTTCCTTATCATTTGTCACTTCATAGAGTAATATGATCAGGAAAAATGTCTCGTACACTTACATGACATATGAGGTTATGAGAACGGTCTGCATTATAGAACCCTCTGTTTCTCTTCCCATATATAATTTCCATTACCAGAATACCAAAGCTGAACACATCAGATTTTGTTGAGAATAATCCGTCCGCTGCATACTCAGGTGCCATGTAACCACTACAAATATCATTTTGAAAATAATAGTTAGAAGCTAGCTAGTGGTGGACTCTAGTTGTTCAAAAAACTTGGTATGAGTAAATTAAACAAAAAAATACTACTAGGTACCCACTACTCTATTTGTATTGCCTTCTATTTGCTCTCCACCAAAGGTTTTAGCCATGCCGAAATCTGATATCTTTGGATTCAACTTTTCATCAAGTAAAATATTACTTGCCTTTAAATCTCTATGAATAATTCTCAATCTCGAATCCTGATGAAGATACATGAGACCTCGAGCAATACTGCAAATTATGTTAAAACGTTTTGGCCAATCCAGCAACTTACCTCGATTTTCATCTGTTACAAATCCCATTAAAAGTAAATAACATTTTCTCTAATTTAAAATATTTTTTTCATGAGTTGCAACATATATAATGACACTAAAAATCAGAGATATTTTGTTATATTAGTACCAAAAATAAAGGAGTTCAAGCTTCCATTTGGCATGTACTCATAAACAAGCATTTTCTCTTGTCCTTGAAGGCAGCAACCAAGAAGTTTTACAAGATTTCGGTGTTGAAGTCTTGCAATTAGTCTCACTTCATTCTTGAATTCAATTAATCCCTGTCTTGAGCTCATAGAGAGTCTCTTTACTGCAATTAATTTCCCATTCACTAATTTTCCCTGCACAATTACGTTGTGATTGTATTGATACATTAGATAAGTATAGGACTGCAATGCATTACACCCGTGATACAGGTAGATTGTCACATCTTTAATTAATCTTCAATCATCAAGCTACTGACAATAATGTAGAATTACCTTATATACAGTTCCAAATCCACCTTGTCCAATTTTGTTCTCCAACGAAAAGTTGTTAGTGGCATCAGCTATCGTGGGCAGGTCAAGCAAAGTGAGGTCTGCATCATCTTCAGATCCTTCACTGTGTTGATCTTCTTCTTTGATTTTTGCTTTATCTGCAAAATTAGAAGAAAAGTGTTCAGTTATTTCACGAGCATGAAACGAAGCTCATATAAATTTGTCACACATGCAAAAGAATAATAATAAAGTAAATTTACCAGTCATGTTTCTGCGGACATTGCAAATAAAGTAACATCCAACTAGAAGCATCCCTGAAGTTGCAGCAATGGTGGTAGCAACTATTATTATCAATTTCTTTCTGCGTCGATTTCCCACTTCTTCATGGTTGAGACAGATCAAACAAAAAGACTGTTCAATTAACTAATTGAAAGAGGGAAACTGAATTTTTGAAAAATGGAAAAGGATCCTTCATAGTAAAAAACAATTGAAGAACAATAAAGTGATAAAGTTTATGCATGTCCCCACCTAATTCTGAAGCAGCCATTCGCACATACAGATCCTGTCCTCCAGAAGCAAACTGTCTGATGTCCATAAGATCACCAAACCACATGGCACACCCAATCCCTTGTCCTCTTACATCTGAATTTGTGAAGGCCGTGCAAGAACAATTATTCAAGCATCTCTGTCTACATTCCTCTAAGGCCATTGTCTCATCAAGCCAAGTATGGGTTGTATCTGGCACTTTCAATCCTTGCAATTTGATAAAACCATCCTCAGAGCAATTCAGAGGTTCATTTCGGACACACCCAGCAGACCAATCCATGGAATTCCACGCCTGTGGTGACTTAGGATTGAACCCTTTTAAGCACTGACAAACTGGTGACTCAGTGATGATACAGTTCCCATTGGCTCCACACAAACCATAATGGTCACAGTAGTCTACTGGCTTTGATTTATAAACCATCCAGTTTTGATTAGCTTCCACCCACACATATCGATACCGAATGTAATCCGTTTGGTTCATTACTATCCTTGAATATACAGAACTGTTTGTCAGATAGTATGTGTAGGAGATCTCTTCCTTATTGTAGATGAATTTGAAGTAATAAACAGGGTTGGGTTTCACGTCCGGTGAGCCACTTGTGTGGAGACCATTCCAGGGTCCAAATCTGCTATAAACCTTATCTCCTCTCATTAGTGCAGAATCTGGATAGTTATGGGTATCTGTAACGCAAGAGAAGTCTCCTGGAGCGGGATCATCTGGACTCGTCCAAGCTGTGAGAGTCCAGTTCTTTCCTTTCTTCAGGTTATATCCAAATTTCATACCTGGCATTAATGTATCCGACGGAAAGTCAAAGCTTTGCCACAAATAATTTTCTGAATTTGCTTCGTTTTCCTCTCTCAATACCAGATTGCCAGAATCCAAGAGCTGCACCACTGGATTACGTGCTGTTTTCTCTGAGTTTGCCTGCCAAACGACAGTGTCATTTTGGCGCAGGACAAGGTTGCCGCTGGCGGTTAATGTTAGAATACCTGATGAACCGTTGATTGGGTTTACTCTGTTTGCGACCCAAACTACTGTCTGAATTGGGACATTCTTGTACCAAATACCAAGGTAGCGTTTCTTTGATTTTCCAGGACTGAAGAAACCAAGTTCAAAGTCTCCACCTTGAGAAACTAAGGTCATGCCATCTCTTATGAACTGGGTCGGAGCAATGGAATCTACTGCTACTGAAACTGAGAAGGAAGGGAGTAAATAAGTATTGATAATCAGGAAGCAAAGAATACCCATCAAAATAATACAAGGTAATTTGCACCACTCTGTATAGTGGCTAAATTTGATGATGAAGCTGTGGCTGACGAATAAGATATAATGTCAGTGATTGAGTTATAGGTATGGTGCGGCGTACGCATTATGCTAACTCCCATTGGTCGTCACAGTTATATATCCTCATGACAGCGGCACTGAGATTTTGTGGAAATATAATATTTGCTTCCAATTCATTAGTGTCTACCACAAAGTCAAGAGTCAACGTTGATGTCTAATATTTCAACCCCAATAACTACAGCAGGGCCCATTGGACATGATTTTCTCCCCACAAAAATCCGTTGCACCCGACATGGATGAATATGACAGAAATGAATGAAGATATGGGAATGAATAAGAACAATTATTGGGGTTGGCTGCGACGCACTGTGCTTTGACTATCAACTAACGTGTTGAATGAGGGAATCGGCCTTTGAAGATATATGAGTTGAAAAGCCTTAGTGAGGACTAATCTTAATGATTTCTGTTAAAATCTTGCGTACTAACTTGTGTTCTCCTCGTTCCATGAGACGAAAGATTTTAGCAAGTGACTGTAAGCCTTAAAACTTAAATGACTGAACTCGACACTGTTAAGCTGAAAATACAAGGTGATTTCCACCGCCTTGTATACTGTTATGTACAAAGCAGTGGATTTGACGATTTGAGGTTCACTATTTTGAAACGTATAAAATGGGACAATATCATAGCAGCAGTTATTGCCGTGCAAAGACAATTCCTATTCTAAACAATGCTTGGTAGGGTCACATGCCGTCGCCCATACGAACCAGGACACTAGGGGGCTCATCTCAGCAGCTAAAGGGGACTTATTTCTTAAGTCTTGACTTGAATTTCAAACGCCGTTAGTCTATGTTATTGTTGCCTTCTTCTTCAATCTATGATGAAGATTGACTATCATCATCCCGTTGATTGACTTTTCCTTTTTTCTTTTCTTTTTTTTAATCTTAATTTTTAGCTAGTTTCCAATAACAGGTCAGCTAAAAGCTACCAATAATTACAGGCAAGGTTTTTTCATTGACCGAGTCAGTTGCATTGCCTTGAGGGTGAAGCTGTATATAGCTTTCTAAGCAGGGCAAGATGCTCTTTTAGCTTATGCCAAAGTCTTTATGATAACCTCGTGGTTTAAATGCTTTAGTTTATCCCCCGAATTCCTTGTAAAGATAAGGAAGAAAAAGGTAAAATAAAATTTACCAGAGCAAATCAAGATATTTTGAATGGATAAGAATTTACAATATCAAATTAAAAAAACTTTCAAGGCACTAAATTATTCACTATAATTTAGATATTGCAAACTTGGAAACATTCCATTTTCTCCCAAAAGGATACCAGGTAATAACAAGTGGAGGAAAAAAAAAAAGAGTTTATAGCAAGTTAGTTAGGTCTGAAGTAAAGTCAAGAAATTTTCAAATTACCAATCCAAGTACAACATCCTAAACATACTCAAAATATTATCGAGCTTCTAATTGAGAAATTGTCATTTCATTAGCAGATACATGTTCTAACTGAGTTGAAGAAGAACTTGTTTCAATCGACAGTTTTCTCGCATAAAAACCAGGTTGCTTGGGCTCTGTCAATTCCATATTGCTTCCTAGCATTAGAACCACCATTGACATAGTAGGCCTATCTTCAGGATCATGCTGAACACACAAAAGGCCAATGTGTATACAACGCAATACTTCCGGTTCATTACATGAGTCTTCAATATTTTTGTCAATGAGTTCTAGAACCCTTCCTTCTTTCCATTGTGTCCATGCCTGAAACAAGAAATTTACTTGTCAATATCAACTTTGCAACGGTAGACAAAAAATTTATACAAGGTACTTACATGACCAACAAGGTTATTAGTATTGTCTGCATGATAGAAGCCTTTACTTTTTCTACCAGTTATTATCTCTAACAACAAAACACCAAAACTGAAAACATCAGATTTTATTGAAAACAACCCGTCGGCAGCATATTCTGGTGACATGTAGCCACTACAAAAACACATTCACAATAAAAATTGTTAGTACATACTAGATATATGATAAAAATTATATAGTATGATTGCTTTGAAGTACTCACTAAGTCCCTACTACTCTGTTTGTGCTTCCCTCAATCTGGTCGCCTCCAAAAGATCTAGCTAACCCAAAGTCTGATATTTTGGGATTCAACTCATCATCTAGTAAAATGTTGCTTGCTTTGAGATCCCTATGAATAATCCTTAATCTAGAATCTTGATGAAGATATAGAAGACCTCGAGCAATCCCACAAATAATGCTAAACCGCTTACACCAATTGAGCACTTTACTTCTATCGTTATCTGTTCCATCCATGTTGATTGTTTATTTTTAGAAGCTCAAGTTTCATAAGTTTCAAATGCATTATATTCAAAATAACAGGCATCCTAATGTCAACCATTTTGCAGTACTCATACCAAATATGAAGGAGTCTAAGCTACTATTAGGCATGTATTCATAGACTAGCATTTTCTCTTGCTCTTGTATGCAGCATCCAAGCAATTTGACAAGATTTCGGTGTTGAAGTTTTGCAATCAGTTTCACTTCATTCTTGAACTCATTGACTCCTTGTCCTGAAATTTTTGAAAGCCTTTTCACTGCAATTTCTTGCTTATTTTCCAATCGTCCCTGCACATGAATAATTTTTCAATACATGGGAGCTAGATATAGTTTTTATAGGTTGTTACTTGTTTCTTATATTTCATCCAGAATCTTACCCTGTATACAGGTCCAAAGCCGCCTTCACCAATCTTCTTTTTCATCGAGAAGTTATCAGTCGCTGTAGATATTTCAGAGATGTCAAGCAATGGGAGGTCCAGATCTTCCTCTTGTCCTTCACTACTTTGCGCTCCTAAATTTTTTGGTTCCTCTGGCAAAATTGACAAATTTACCTTTGTTAAAACATACAACCATGACAAGATGATTTAAATGAATATTAAGCTTAAACAGTTTTTCCTGCCGGGGTAAAACTTTGTAACTCTTCCAACATCCTCTATCTTTCTTGGGGTTCAAATGGAAAACACTTCATTTTCATATGCAGAGCAAGCATTCTAAGAGGTGAATCACTTGGGGAAATAAGTTTAAGATAAATATAGATAAATAACACGGGAAAAAGTTATATGTACAGTACTTAGATTACTGAAAAATTTCTTGTCCTATAGATTACTCTAATTTGATTAGGAAGATGTTTTCTGTTTCAACTAGTTTCCTAGAATGTAAGTCATCAAAACTCAATGAAAAGCCAGAAAGAAAATGCAGCCTTAAAAATGAGCAAGTGATCTTACCATTCATTTTTCTTTTCGCATTTCTGATATAACACATCCCAAATAAAAGCATCCCAAAAACAACAACGGGTATAATGGTAGCGGCTGCTATTGTCATCTTCTTCCTGCCCTCATTTTGTGAGCCTTCAACAAACAGGAGAAAAGACGAGGCCAAAAAAGACGAGGAGGAGGAACATCAGAAGAAGAAGCAAGGGCTAAACTACACGTTGTAAGAATGAACTTGAGATTTCATAAATAAAAAAATTTAAAAAAAAGGAAGCCATGATAAGGGAAAGATATAGACCCTACCTAGTTCTGAAGCGTCCATCCGAATATACAGATCCTGTCCCCCAGCAGAAAATTGTCTGATGTCAATCAGATCTCCAAACCACATGGCACAACCACCACCTTGTCCTCTTATATCTGAATTTGCGTAGGCCATACAAGAACAGTTGTTCAAGCACTTTTGTCTGCATTCTCCCAGGCCTATTGTCTCATCCAACCAAGTATGAGTAGTATCTGGCAATTTCATCCCACTCACTTTGAGAAACCCAACCTTCTTTTTGTCCTCACAATTCAGTTTTACTTTCCTGACACAACCATCAGACCAGTCTATTGAGTTCCATTTTTGCGGTGACTTGGGCTCGAACCCGTCTAAGCATTGGCACACTGGTGAATCAGAAAGGATACAATTTCCATTGGGTCCACATAACCCGTAAGTGTCACAATAGTCTTGTGGAATGGTTGAATAAATCCTCCAGGTTTTATCAGTCTCTGTCCACACATAACGATAACGAACAGATTTGGATTGGTTCATCGTTAGTCTTGTGATTACAGAGTCATCCTTGAGACTGTACGAATAGTAGACCCCGCTTTTGTTGGACACGAACGTGTAACTAAACACAGGATTTGGCTTTAATTCTGGGGAGCCGCTAAATCCCATGCCATTCCACGGACCAGTTCTGAAGATTTTTGAATCTCCTCTCAGCATATAAAAGTCAGGATAACTATTGAGGGCCACAGTCATAGAGATGTCTCCTGGAGATGGATCGTCCAGACTCTTCCAAGCTGTAAGACGCCTATTCAAACCTGTGGTTAGGTCGCATCCTAATTTCATCTCTGGTAATAGTGTGTCAGTTGGAAAGTCGAAACTTTGCCACAAATAGGCTTCTGGGTCTGCTTCTTCCTTATCTCTCACCACAAGATTCCCAGAATCTAGGAGCTCAGCTACCGGATTCTGCACTATTTCACAGGAATTGAGTACCAAACCACAGTCTCGTTTGGGTGAGGACAAGACTGCCTGTAGTGTTTAGCGTTAAGGTTGCAGCAGAGGAATCGTTGACTGGGTTGACTCTGTTTGCTACCCAAACTACTGTCTGAATTGGGATGTTCTTGTACCAAATTCCCAGATAGTGTTTACCAGAGTTTCCAGGAGTGAAGAAGCCAAGTTCAAAGCTTCCGCCTTTGGACCCTAATCTCTTGCCACCACTCATCTGAGAACGAGGCTGAAGGATGGAATCAACTGCCATGGAAGCTCGAAGAGAAATGACAAGTACATAGGAAAGGAGAGCCAGGAAAGAAAGAATGGCCATGGAATTCTACAGATTGCGCAAGAGGTGTGAATGATGAAAATGGATTCTGAATCAGCGACGCCCTGATGAACCGAGACGTCATGTCGGTGAATATTGAGCGAAAATTTCCTACTCACGGGGACACAAAATTCAACACCCACATTGATGGATGGCACAGCGAGTCAATGTCCTTTCTCGTTGGCAGTTTATGAATGGCTCACGCGCGCGCCAAATGTTACCTAACAGTCAAAAAGATATTAAACTTTACGAATTTTATTTCGCTGGGCAAGCAAAGTCACGTGTGAAGCGACGTCTGGGCAAATCTTCGAGAAGGAATGCTGCGAGTGAAATTTAAGGACAGATCAGAAATTGTCTTTTTTGGGCCCAGTATTGGATTAGGAGTTGCCGTGGGAAGCCATGGTCCCTTAAATAATTCATATATAAACGTATTTTACATAATTTGTGTATATATATATATTTTATAACATATTACTCCGTCTCTAATTATAAGAATCTTTTAGTCAAATTACGTTTTTTAAAAAAACAGTTAAAATTAGTTAAAAGCAATTAATATGTAATAAAAGTATTTTTTTTCTAAATATACTGCTAATAAAGTAATAATAGATAAATAGAGAGAGAATGTATGGAGAGAGAAAATGCAATATATGAAATTTATGAGGGGTAAAATAGATAACAATGTATTAAATATTCAACAACACTCAAAAAAGACTTTATAAAAAGGGACAAATCCACATTCAAAAAAAAGGATATTATAAAGGGACGGAAGAAGTATATCATCTGCCATTATTTCTCATTTCCTAATAATTTTTATTAAGTATGGGTTTTGTTTTTGTTTTTCTTTTTTTTAACAAATGTCGATTTTCAAATGGTTAAATAATGAGGAATGTTTAGGTAAGAACAAAACTATGGTTTTAAAAGTACTTTTACAGTATACGAAATAAATATGTGGAGGAGTTTGTCTCAATTTGGCGAAAAAGTGCTTCTAAAAAGCGTTTTTACAAAATCATGGTTTTGTTTTCTACGTAAACACTTTTTAAATTAGAGTATTTTTCCTAAGGTGTTTCGGCCGCCAGATTTTTAAAAACTAAACCCTATAGCAGATAAATCAGTTTTCCGGGTGGGAATATACGAGCAGATCCAATTCTGATTCTGTAACACATTGTCACTGATAACAAGCTCACCATTATCGGTGTGTTAAGGACTTCCGAAGTGAAAAAATGTAAATGAAATAAAACCACAGGAGACAGTTTCGAGTCGATGCTCCGAGTTTAGTTGATTGCGCCAAATGCCAGCGCCTCGTCAGGTTTGTGGTAGTTCAGTTGATTACTGGGGTTATTATCAGAACAGTAAATATTGTTCGGATAGTACTAGATTTGACGCTTGTTGGATTCCTATTCTCGTTTCATGGGTCCGATCCAAACCTGGCAAATGCAATATCATCAATACTCGGCCACAATTGGGGTTCTGCTTCTGAACTTGTGGGCCTGCTTCTTTCTCATCTAAAACACCAGCCGGCCCTTCCAACAACTCTGCCTCCACATTCAACAGCCCCGTTATGCACGGCACAAGCTTGTCGGGGCCCTTGCGATGTGTAAAGATGACGCATGATTATGTGCAGGATAACTGGAGAATACTCAGCTCCGAGGATCCATACTTGGACGTTATTTCTTACTCTTGTTCATGCATGGTGCTTGATACCTGTGTTCCGGTAATGGGAAGCGTGCTTTTCCAATAATCCCCTCGATGTCTGGGATTTCATTTCCAGGAGCCATGTTTCACGACCACTAGGAAAGAACTATACATGACATGGTCCTCGTCATAATCCCAGCCACGTACATTGGAAAAAGATCCCTGGAGATGGAGGATTATGGAAAAGCCTTACTGTGATCCAATCAATCCTATATAATAGTTAATCAAACTTCGCATCTCTTCATGGGGTTACTTGGGAGTGTTTCAGCCGCTCCGATTCTCTCCCACCAATAAAAATGCCCTCAGTTTATGACTCTCTTTGTTGTTATGTTATTATTATATTATCAGGCATCAACTTTTATACACAAACACATTTGAAACTCTTTCCGTGGTAATAAATAAATAAAGAGTGCATTGGGATTCATGTATAGAGACCCACCTGAAAGTAACGGAGTAAAAAATACATGAGATTAAGCGAGAAGGTGGGCTCGTGCGACCCAGATCAAATCCACTAATTTCTGTCTATGCTTTCTCCTTCTCTGTTTTTTCCCCATGAAATATAAGAATAACATTTAATTTGTTCGTTATTTAAGGTGGGGCGTGATATCCAGACGATGCGTTGGGTTGACGGTCAAGGTTTTCGAGGAAGGGCTAAGGTGGGGGCCGCTCGCACGTACGTTGGCCACTACTCTCACCGGCAACTGCTATGACAGTCCTAGCCACTTCCTAATAGCATCCGCACCCAGCAGGGAAACTTAATCTTCCCGGTCGTCCTTCACTGTTTATGCACGTGTTTTAAGTCAGGCGGCATGAGTCTCGGTCCCCTCTCGGCGCCATCATGCTTCTCTCTCGCCGGACGTTTTAACCGCAGAGTATTAATTAAAAATAAGAAATAAAAACTGAGACTATAATTAAAAAAATATTTAGTACAAAGAGATTGTTTGCCACATAAAATTATATAAGCCTATGTATGGGTATTAGAAAATATGAAAGTGATATTTCCCAATCTGACCTTCATAGGTTTGTGTAATCTCTTGTGATAAACAATCTTTCATATTAAATTTTTTTAATAATTTTTTTAATATAATCCCGGTTTTATTTCTTATTTTTAATGTTTTGTATTGAATGAGACCATGTTTTCTTCCTTCCCAACCCTTGCTCGTAATAGGGCACAACCTTGATATTATAACGTTTTTTTTTTTTTTTCCGGAATATTATAACGTATTTTTAAATCTTTACTTTTCCTCATTTTTGGTTGAAAAAATTATATATATAGAAGACATGGCCCCATGCGTATAACCATAATTTCAGGCCACGTCAGGTATTACTCAGGTGCTCTTACGCGTTTCAGATTTTACTAATTCCGAGCCCCAATCTAAGCCTCAATGACCGAGGAATCTTTACTCAACGAAGTATGTTCCTAATTACAGTTTCACCCTTCACATGGGTCTGAATAATCCAGGCCCTTTTCATCTGGCGTTGCTGATTTTACCAAAATGCCCAGCATTCTTAACCCAGGTTAGATTTCATCATCATTATGTCTCTCTTTTCATACACACGCGTATATGATTATGCTCTTTAGTGTACTTAACCACCTTTCTTATGGGTTACAACCTTCCATTAAAACAAAGAAAATTGAGCAAAGAGTGATTAGCTGGTTGAGCTAATTGGCCACCTGTACACTAAACTACCCATATTTTGGAGCTGCTTCGCTTTGACTACACTTGATTATAACCATTTCGTATGTATAAATAATCGTTTTTATGGCCACTTGTAAAGTTGATGATAATATATGATGCCAGCATCTTGCTTTCACTTGGAGGAAGGGGAAAGGTTATTGAAACTACCACTATTACTGTCATAA